>NC_046659.1:110422969-110424466 GCF_010883055.1 Belonocnema kinseyi
TAGCATTCCAAACACCCAGTCTCCATTCGTCGCCTGAAACATGACCTTTAGATTTTCCGTGTGCATGCCTTTTGTCATTAAAAGTTCCAGTCCTTTCCGAGTTTATTTTGTAGTTTGTATTATTCATTGTTTAGATTATACGCCCAACTAACACCTTTATGCAATAAGTTTATTTTCTGAGTCGAAGTCATGTCAAACTTAAGTATCAAATCGTCATATGGTCATATGGTTAAAAATCTCGGCGTTATTTTTAGTTTGTAGGTTTAAATTTCCTTTGTTTTCTTTCTTTTATCGTGAAATTATAATGAATTGCTATGAATTACTTATCTTTAAGTACGTTTCCGAATTTCCCAGTAAATGCATATCGAAGCACAATTTTAAGAAAGTGTATTTATACCAAATTGAAAATTTGAGTATATAAGAGAACGCTCTCTTTCAAATTTGTTACGAAACTGTTAAGTAAAAGACAAGATAATGTAGGAGTCGGCTTGCGACTGCGTCGTATCCGAGAGTCGTTAAAAATCGTCCTGTTTAAAATTCTTAGAAAACCCATAAATACACACATATGTATATTGAAAGTCAAGAAAATTTCAATTCTAAATGTGCAGAATTGGAGAAATATAAAATGTAGATCCAGAAAAAGAATAAAAAAGACCAAAAAGACTCATTTTCAAGAAATATTCATATCCGAATCACAGCAAAAAACAGGTATTTTCGATAAAACAGTTGAATTTTCAACAATATAGATAGACTTTCATTTTAGAAGAAAATGTCAAGCAACTAAAGCAGATCAGTTTTCAATCATACATTTGTACCCCCAGTTAAAAAAACTTGAATTTTCCACCGAATAAAAAGTATTTTTAAACGAGAAGGATGAATGTTGACAGAATTGTCTAATTTTGAAGAAAATGATTCAGTTGTGAGCCAGGTAGTATAATTTTTTACAAGAAAAAAAGAACCATTAACAACAAATTTCATTGTAGGCGTCGCGACTGGAAAGAATAAGTATGCACACATATTCATATACACACATACACACATATATATATATATATATACATATGCATCCCCTCTTATGTGTTTATCATTTTAAATTTCTCTACAACAATTGGGGCCTACATTGGTTGCAACTCCTTTAAAACAAAAAATGGGTTTTAATGGAGACCGAAGTTTTCTCTATGAATTTGACCAATTTATCTTTTACTGCAGAAGAAAACATATTCGCAAAAAGCAGAAGCAAAGCTAAACATTGAAAAAAAGAAAACATAAACTTTTTATCATTGAGGAAAAATATTATTATCCACCAATACAAATAAATTGTTCGAACAATTATATTTGTTAACTTGTATCAATTTTAACTTCACCTGAATTGAGAAGTCGACAAAAGTTCCATTTTTCGGAAGGAAACTGTATCTATATCGTATTAGTCTAGAACAGCATAGGTATAACTAATACGTAGGAAGCGTTCACATATTATGATGTTACGCTTTATTTCAA
>NC_046659.1:110424476-110432898 GCF_010883055.1 Belonocnema kinseyi
CTTGTCACAGTCACGAATTAATGATCCTCCACCTATAATATTAGTCACGTTCTTTCGAGCACCCCCCCTTCAAATTTTTTTACATAATCAAAAAATACTTTTCCGAACCTTCTAAAATATGAGAATCAAACGTTACATGAACATAATCAAAAATATAACCGTGATTATTAACAATTTTTTATTTTTCTCAAAGAGCATATCAAACAGCTAGGATATATATATATATACATAAAGACTTAATACTTTTCAGGTTTTTAATTAAAACCATGAAAACCCTTCGTGACATCACGCGCAGAATGACTCGTCCCCCCATATGTCACGATTTGTCACGATTGACAAGAACCGCACCCCTACCCCTCACTGCGTGACATCATCAGTGAATGCTCCCTCATTTCTTTAAACAATTAATTTTATTAAAAGTAATTAGCTACTTACCACACTCTAATAAAGAGTTTACACAGGGTGTTTTTTTTAAACCGCGATAGTATCTAGCGATACATCGCAAATTATATATTGTTCAAACAGTTAACCTAAACATCTAATGATCAGGATGAAGTAGTATTTCATATATTATAAACAATTTGCATTTAAAAAAAGCAAAACAAATTATACTTTGCAATATTAACTTGCACAACTTATTTGTCTAGTAATTGTGTTTTTTGGGACACTCTGAAGCAGAATTATGGTAGATATAGTTAAAAACCAACAGAATCTCATTACTTATTTTGTGCTTCGCACTCAATTTTTTTAAAATCTTTAAACTTTTCGACATTATGGTCAAACACTATTATATAGAGTGTTTATTAAATTTATTATATACATTGGTATTAGTAAAGACATGTTGTCATCGCTTTGTTTTTATAATTTAAAAAATTGCGCCTTCTATAAAAAAGTTTGTTATTATAATTTGTATTTCAAATTGCGTTGTTTTCAATAAATTTAATTTGTTTATTTTAAACGTATTTTTTATCATGTTTACCAAAAAAAAAACGTATTCTAGCGTAAATTCGTTTAAGGAAAATTGAAAGATACAATTTAGGCCAGAATTTTTTTTTGAACGAAAAGTTATTGCAAAATAATAATATTGCTTCTTATAATCAAAACACAAATGAATGTGTGAATTTTCGAATTTTCAGAAAATAAACTGAAGTGGTTTTGATAATCTTGTAGGGTGTTCAATAAGCAATGTTTTCCTTTCTTGACTTTTCTATATTGTGCAGCTTGGCTCACAATTTTTATTTCGGTTTATATTTTAAAATTATGTAAATGCTATAATTATAATTATGTTTCTTTGTATAAAAAGGCAGGTAGAAAATGCTTTTATTTTTCCATTTATTTATAAAAATTCTAACTAACAAACTTTGCCCTGGAATTGAGAGAACAAAATAGTATACTAAAGGCCTATCTAGTCTGAAAATTATTCTTAAAGATCTCGTGCTAATAAAGTAAAAATCTACGGACTGACATAACTAATCGAAAAAGACTGTTTTTACACAGTTTCTTTTCCACCAAACTGTCAAATTTTTTAGACAGATGATTTTTTTTATTCGAAAAAAGTTAAATTTTCAACCCGAAAATATACAGTTTCAACAAAAAAGTTCTTTTCCATTCAAATTGTTATATTTTATGTTAAGATCATTAATTTTTGACACCAGAAAAGAACATTTCAACAAACTACGTAAGATGTTTATCAAAAAGTTGAATTTTCAACAATCTGCATCTATCTTCAAATAAGTAGTTAAATTTCTATTCTGCAAAAAAGCGATATTTATTCCAATCTGCAATAGTTAATTTTACACTTAAAAATCAACTTAATATAGAAAAAAAATATTACAAGCTAGTCCAATTTTCTACACATAGTTAAATTTACTACCTAATAATAATTAATAATTATTGTCGATTTTCTAAGTAAAGATGCCAAATATTGTATAAAAAATTAACTTCCAAACCAGCAGTTGAATTTTCAACTAAAATCAGAAACATTCAACTTGTGTGAAATGATTCCTAGATTTTTACAGATTTTTCAGGACGGGAAATTCGGAATCATTTGATCTTTTATGCTTCCCTAAATAAACAAAATTTGAGATTCAGGGAAGAAATTTAAAATTTTGTGTTACGGACAATTATTTACTAGACACGATTTATTGTAAAATAGAGATGTTAAGAATAATCTGGCGCATCCTTCTTTGCAAAAAACTATAATAATTGGGCGCACGAAAATGGTTCTATTGTTTGAATTTTCTAATAATATGCAATTTATAAAAAACTTAAAAGCAGTAGATTTTTTTAAACATGTATGCTAAAAATTTATTTGTATTAGAGTTTTTTCGGTTACTTTCGCTTAATTTCAGAGCATGCGAATTTCATAGGTAAATTACTCATATTTTCCATTGACCTAAATAACCAAAAACTTTTTAAATGAAAAAGATTTTTGTCAAAAAAATTAGCGTTTTTGCGAAAAATATGTGTTTAATTAACGAAAATACAATGTGCGAGTAATTTGGCGGAGTCGCAAAATTGCGTGTGATTTTTTAGAGCTCTAAGTTACTGAGTTTTCTTAAATATTTAAATTGGTTAATAACTATATTTCTCTTTTACAAACAGTTGGAGACGAAAACCATATTCCTGATGGTACTCTTCTTTACCATAGTGTAGAAACTAGTATAGTAGGAGAAAAATATGGAATACGCAAAAATCATCAGTTTATACCATTGAATCGTAAGAATCATAATTTAAATAAGCAAAAAATAGTTCTCAACAGAAATGTCAATTTTCAAGCCAAAGAGAAGAGCTTTTGATAAAAAGGCGATTTAACAAAAAAGAAGAATAATTTAAAAAAAAAGAATTTGCAACAAAAGACATAATTTTAAACAAGTAGTTAAATTTTTATTCAAAAATATTTATTTTGTACCTGATAATGCTAAAAATTCATTCAAAACCAGAATATTTTCAATTTTCATTAAAACAGAATAATAATCAATTTAAAAAAAGAATAGAAATTTTAATTGTTTACGAAATAGTGAAATTTTCTACCAAATTGTTCTATTTCAAAGTTAAAAAGACAAATCTTTCAACAAAAAATATGAATTTCCAAACAATTTTTAACTCAAATAGATATATCTTAAAAAAAAGGCGAATTATTAAGAAAGAAGACTAATTATCTACCAAAACGATGAATTCTCCATAAAATATATGAATGTTTATTTATGTAGATACAGTTTTTACAAATAAAAATAAAATTTGCAATGCAATAACATAATATATTAAATAAGAAACATCAATTTTTCCTTCAAAATAGAATATTTTAATTTGTAGTTAAAATATAAATTTAAAATTTAAGAGCCAATGATACACAAAAAAATTCAACTTTTCACTAAATATGGCAATTTTCTACCAACTTATTAAATTTTCAACCTCAAAAATAAAGAATTTAATACAAAACATTTCCAATCAAACAGTTAAATTTTCAAGAAAAAAGATTAATTTTCTTACAAAATAAATTTCACAAAATTCATAAATTTTAAACCAAATAGTTGAATTTTCAATCCTAAAAATCAGAAGTTCTGAAAAAATGCATCAAGTTTCAGTTACAATTACGAACTTTCAACACAGAAGAGTAATATGCTTTCAAAAGATATAAATTTCCAGCTACAAAAATAATGACATTTTTAAGCGAATCGTTTTTTTTTCAACCAGAAAAGATTACTCGTCAGCCAAAAATATTAATTAAATATGTGCAAGATCTAAATATTGTAAATTTTGGTTTTCTCCAAATAATCAGATTATTCAATGTTTTGATATTCATTTTGGGACTCTTCAACTAATTTGATTTGACAAATCGTTAAAAACTTAGCGTTGCTGCCTATCATAAATAAAATGTATTATTTCATAATTTTCTCAGTATTTTTGCAGTAACCATTTTTTGCTAGACATTCTACATAGTTAAAATAATAAAAAAACTAGCAGATGCTTGAACTTTAAAGGCACATGTTTATGTTAATCAAAATCTCATCAAATTTTCTAAGCACCTAATTTTTTCAAAATAATAAAAAATTGTAAAACTAAAAAAACGAAAAAAATGTAATTTCTTAAACAATAATTGGTTGGCTCATAGTTAAGTACAAGTTACACAACAGTTCTAAGTTAATGTGTTTTGAAATTTTTATGTAATTAATACATTCTTCTTATATTTTCAGGATTCAAACGGATATATAGAAAAAAAATCACACCCAAAAAAAATAATTTTCTGGTATTTGCTAAAAAGCCTTATGGGTGGTATAGTCCTCTGGGCTTTCGTAAGTTTCGTTTCGAATCTATGCCTGCACACGTACCTCAACATGAATCTGCACATGTATCTCCACTTGCATCTCCACTTTTATCTGCACCTGTATCTCCATACAGTATGAATGCAACTCCAAGTAGACCACTTTTCCGTGATCCAACAAAACATGTTCCTTCCAAGCGCAAGTAAAAAAAAAGTCAACTAATCAGGCCGTTCGGCCCGACAATCCTTACATTTTGGATTTTTGGACGTAATTCGGGAGGGTGGGATATGGTGAGGATACTCGGTGTGGTGAGGGTGGGCATGTCCATCCATGTCGAACACATTTGAGCATCGAACACTTCATCTATACAAAGATGTTTTAAAATCTTCAAATTTTTCTGTATTTTAATTGCCCTTTTCAGTTAATTAAAAGCTTATCATAATTTTAAGTAATATGCTGATAACTTGTACAATTACACGGTAAAAAAATTCAGCTATGACAGGTTAGGAGGTTAGAAGCCAAAAAAATCATTCTTATTGTCACAGTAGTACAATAATTGCGACTTTTTAAACGGAAATATGTTTCATATTATATCAATTTTCCTTTTCCTTATTAAGGATTGTAATCTTATAGAAATTACGTAACAATTATTATTATTTCTTAATATGATAATAAAGCTGTTGTTATCATAATATCATTATACTTGCGTTATATGGATTGACGTGAAGCAAGGCGGGAGCTGGCGAGAGGCACAGCTTTTAAGGACAGCAGATTAAGCAAAAATGTGATTGTCGCGTTGGTCTTCGAAAATCGCCCAATTGTAGAGGAAGCTACGCAATACCATCCCCTCCATCGCGTAAAGAACCAATGAAGTACAAGTATAAAGGCTACATGTTTCAGCCACAGCTCCATTCGGTGTACGCCCTCACACTGGTAACCATGGATGCTCGCTTCCTGTTGTCAGTTCTTGACACCTGCTAAGCCTGGCTTTTTTAGGCTTACTGAGAATTTTGAAACGGCTAGTCTTTCCAAGAATAACAAGGACGTCCCCTAGGCTAGGGTAATCGATGATCCCTAAATTTTTCTGTCAATTTGGTATATTTAATTCTTTAAATATGATTTCCGGTAGTTATCGAGAAATTACATTGTAAATAATTTTGTCCTTTCAACTTTTAGGTAGCTTTCACATGCAACATTTTTTTAAATAATACTTTAAGTTAGCACATAGTCAAGTTTAAGCAGTCCATGTTTATTGCAGTAGCAGATGTTACTAGTTCTAATGTGTCGACGGCCCGTAAGGTTTTGTCAAAAGGCAAAATTCGGCGTTATAAAATTTTATAAATTTCTGTATTTACTCTCGATGTATCTCGCTCGACAACTCTAATTTTAGCGTTTGTTTGAATAAAAATCTTTTATTAAAAGCAATTAAATTTTGTCATTTAATTCAATTCCTCTCATCTGAGAATTGGCGGCATTGTGTGAAACGCAACCACAAGAAGAAAACTTATTTTGCTACAAAAGGTATGCATATCCACTCAACACCATTTTCTGCTACGACTTATACATGTAGTTTTTGTTTTAATTTCCGTGACTTTTTGTAAAGAATTACAAATTTAATTTTCTTATCGTAATATAATGCGGAATAAGTAAAAACTGTTCGCCATTAGATGATCTAAAAATCTACTTCAGACTATTTTTTTACCAAGCTTTATGTTTTAATGGAGATTAAGCTTCTCGAAAAATTAAAACATTTATTTTTTGTCTTAGTTATACAGCATACGAAAATAGTTCACATAACAAATTCAACTCATCAGCCAACCGGCGCGAGATGCTAAGTGTTTATCGAGTCTTAATAGAATCTTGAACAAAAACTTTTTCTTTGAAAAAAAGAAAAACGTTTTTTTTTTAATTTGACCTAAAAATTTAATTTAAATTTATAAGAAAATTTAAGTTATATGTCCATTTTGGACTTACAGTATGCTCATATTGGGCCCTTCTTTAATATTGGCCTATTTTTTAATTTTGGGTCCTATAGCGGTTTTGGACACTCTTTCCATATTAACTTGCACGATAAGAGGATGCACATTATTGCCTTGAACCAAATTATGCAGGTTTCGACATAAAGAAACAAAAAGCAATAAGGACCCAGAAGTTAGCTATGCATAAAAAATTTGAAATTTTTACTTTCAATAAAAAATGCAGTAATAGTCCTAAACAAAATGTAAAAACTGTCTCGGAAAATAAGAAATAGAAAAGCTGCGTCATTTTTTCCAGGTTGTATATAAATAACCGGTAACCTTAAAAAAATTCTTCTACCGATAATTTTTTTCGAAACTGCTGGCGTTGCTCAAGTTTACTAAAAAAATTTTTCTTCAGTTTCTAGGGAATCAATTAATATGTTGCATTTATCACGTTTCAAGAAAGTTTATTATCAGGTATATCCTGCAATATATTTACTAGCACCAATAATTAGTTAAGTAACTAAATAATTCTAAGAACATCATTTAAGAAAATATTTATTTTATCTTCTCATACTTAAAATTCAATGCAGATATAGCTCAAATTTAGTGCGTACTATATTAAATTTCAATATAAACCGCTTCAAATTCATATCTTAAAAATTGCAAATATTGTATTTTCAGCAAGGTAGATGAATTTTCAAGAAAAACTATTAATTTGCTTCTTATGAAGCCAATTTTCTGACCAAATAAATTCGTTCTCAACTAAATAGATGAATTTTGAACTAAAAATGTTTTTTAAGCAAAAATGAAACGTTTAAAATAATAGTATAGTAATAATAGGAATACGTAAGTTTTCAGTGAAAAGTAAATTAATATATCACCGAAAAAGAACGAATTTTCAACAAAAAAATCGTGAAATATAGAAATATTCAAGGCTACTTTTATAAAAGAAGAATGATGTTTATTTATTGTATATTAAATTTTCACAAAAATTAAGCACGTTCTTGAAAATTACCTGGCAATTCAGGCTTCCCTGATTTTCTGCGTAGGGCCAAAACCAGGCTCAAACACGCATCCATTTTTTAAGAATACTTAGAGGATCGCACTAGCACTTTTAATTTCAACAATTATTTCCGATTAGAATTTTATTGATTTTTATTGAATGTAATAATATGTTTTCCTTATTAGATACCAAAATAAGGTTGATTGGAATATTTTTAAATATTTAGGGAAAAACTGGGTTTTAAATATCAACATTCTCAGCAGACACAATTAAAGCATGGTGGAATAGAAATATTTATTTTCTTTGACATTTTTAAATACGATTATGTTGCATAAAGTAGAGCCTACAATTATAACTATTTGAAGAGTTTTAGGTATTCTGAAAAATTTCGATCCGCAAAAGTACACCGTTTCAGTATTTTTTTGAGATGCAACAAAAATAAGGCACCGACGAATGAGAATTAACCCATGCATTTTTAAAGTTTTAAACCTGAAACGTTTCGCAATTTGTTCAATTGTCTCTTAGACTTCATAAAGATATAATAATTTTAAAATTGCCTATCAATTCTAAGAATATCTGTTTTTCATTCTCTTGACACTGAGCAAAATTCAGTTCACAAAAAAATGTTGAAATCCTGAAAAATTAAAAAAAAATGGTCTCAAACTCTTTCATATTCTTTTGTCAGATACATCGAAATACTAAAAACTTTAAATTATTGTTTTTATATAAAAAAAGCCTAAATGATTGACAAATTTCCAAGGAATATTTTAAAAAGTTGTATCTGCTTAAATATTTCATAATCATTAAAAAGCTTGTAATGTTTTTCTAAATTCTTTCAAATAAGCTTTTGTCCACAATTGATTTTTTCTTAACTCTTTAAAAATAAAGAAAATTCTTCAAATTATTTAGTCCTAACAAATTGTAGTGAACTTGATTAACTCCCGAAATCAAATAATTATTTACAATTCAATTTTCCTCTTGCAGCAATAATGTTTACAAACATTTAGAAACATATTTTGTAAAGAAGTATCATTATTTTATTGGGAACTTTTAAATTCAAAATTGATATGACAGAAAAATTATTCATATTTATTAATTATTATTATTATTATTACACCATTAAGCCATTTCCCTTTCGGGGTAGGCGTGACTCACTCGGCAGGGGAAAGGAGTAGTGTGTGGATGGGATAGAG
>NC_046659.1:110432998-110460461 GCF_010883055.1 Belonocnema kinseyi
CTACTCCTGACCATATTTCGAATCCGCCTTTCAGCACGCCGTTTTTTATGTCTTTAGTTTCGCATCCCTTTTTTTTTGTTTCGGGCACGCATAAAATATCTATATATACATTTTAGTTTCACGCAATACTTAAAATCTCTCTTATTGCGATCTTTAATTGTGACGTTCTCGGGTCAGAATCTATTTTTTTAATCAAAAGTTTTTTACTCTTATTGAGAATTTTTATATATGTTGAAGAATTTTTTTTTTATTTTTGACAAAAAACTGAAATTATTTAAAATGAATCTATTTTATCGTCAGTAACTGGTACTTTATCGACAGTACATAACACTCCAATCCATGGAGGCAGAAAATCCACAATATCGATCAAGTTAAGGGTATGTGATACTTACAGTTTCCCAGGCTTTTTTCGACAAAAATTAAAATTTTTAAAAACTGAATTCGGAGATGCTATAAAATATCATAACGGACGTCTCCGGGCTCTTTTTTGAAGGATAATAACAAAAAAAATTTATTGTGCTAAATAAAAATTTTATGCATATGTATTATTTTGAGGTTACGTCGTTTTTTATCTCTGCCTTTCCGATAATCTGGAAATTATTTATGAAATATACTTTTTTGATTGCCTGCAAAAAGGCTTAGTTCCGGGAGATTAGTTACTATGTTTATTTGCAATTCCAAAGTTTTCGGCCAAAAATATTGTGTAGTTTGGAAGTAACGCACAGGAGAATTGTAACATACATAACCTCCAATTGCACACACGTTGTTAGCATTATCAAAAAATTTTTTGAAGAAAAACACAAATAAAGTGTGCGGGGACGTCCGTTAGCATGTTCGCTATCACTTCCCAAATTTTTAAGACAAAATATTGATTTTTCTAGAAAAAAACCGTCGAAACCTAAAACTGGTAAAATCGATACTAATTCCCAAGCGCTATGCAAATTAATCAGATTTTGCTAAATTAAAACTTGTTTGAATTAAACCGAAAAAAAAGTGTATGGGGACGTCCGTTAGCATGGTTGCTATCATGTCCCAAATTTTCAAGACAAAATATTGATTATTGAAAAAAAGCCGACGGAACTTAAGACTGGTAAAATCGACAATTTTCTAAATATCACATGCCCTTAAGAATCATCAATAACAGAAATTGCTTAAGGTCTTTATCAGACTAGATGGAAAATAAATTTTTTATATTTAAAATTAAAATTTTTTCTTTAAAGAAAGCTCTTTCTCTTTCGCTCCACTGGGAATCGAACCACAGAACAGAATTAGAAGTTATGTGGTTCGATTTCCAGTGGAGCGAAAGAGAAAGATCTTTTTTTCCAAACAAAAAATTTTAAAACTGAAATTTCATTTTCAGTTACTGTTGAAAGCTGATTTTGAAAATCTATGAAATTTTAATCTTTAAATTTTCGGAAATAACTGAATTTTTGACATAAGTTTCAAATTAAATTTTTTCTAGGTTCGTACGTTACTTTAGCTGTAACTATAACTGACTCTGAAGTCATGAAAAAATAAAGCCTTTGCAGAGATAACTTTGAAACGAAAAAATTTTTTTTCTTTACAGAAATTTCTGATTTTAAATAGTAGTAGCAATATACATGTTATTAAACAAACTATGTTACGTATATATAAGGGTATTATATTTTTCCGGGATTTTAAGCTTTGTTATTATTTAATTAAAAATAAGTACATACATTCCAATTTTCTCCTATTTGCCATGTGCCACTGTGTAATATGACAAATTAGATCTCTTTATATTTTTCCATTAAAAAAATTAAAAAAATGAAACACTGTCCATAAAATTGTTTCAGAGTTTTCTTCTAATAAATTTTTGTTGAGATATTAGATTTCTAACAGGATAATTTCGAAATTTATAACCAAGAATTCACAATATTTTCTACTCATTTTTTTATCATGAGTAATTATAAATAAGTTGTTTTTCACTATTGAATTATTAAATCTTAGGAACAATCAAATAAGTAATTTTTCACTAATATTGAGTTGCTCGCATTCCTCTAATTGAATGAGTAGATTCAGTTGGATTTTTTACAACAAAAGATAACTTTTTTTTGAATTGTTAATTTTTCTAATGAATAAATAAATTTTCCACCAAATAGAACACTTAACTACCCAAAAAGTCAAATTTGTAACATACTAGAAGAATTGTCCACTTAAATGTTTGTATTTTTTAATCAAAAAGAGGAATTTTTTACGAAGCAATTGAACTTGAAACCCGAAAATCTGAATTATTTTACAAAAGTGTTTATTTCTAACCAACTAGTTAAATTTTCTATCAAGAATTATTTTAACTTAAGTAGAAGTTTCAGCAAAATATTTAAAATGTTAAAGAAATAGTTGAATTTTAAAATAAAACTACGAACTTTTAGGAAAAAAATGGGTTTCTTACAAAATAGTTCAACTTGCAACAAGAAGTTGAATTTTCAACCAGACAAGAAGAGTTTTTAACAAAAGTAATTACTTTCTACAAACCCTTAAATAAATTAAAAAGAACAAATTTCAACAGTAAACCATGTAGCTAAATTTTCAAACCTGACTGGCGAATTTTTAATCAAGAAAATTAACTTTCGATAAAAAAGGATCGGTTAAATTTCTGTTTAAAACTTGTTTAAGAAAATAATGACATTAATTTTCTCAAATTGGTTTATAACGGAATAAATTCATCAGTTTTGAACCCAGTTGTTCAATTTATAATAAAAACGATCAATTTCCAATAAATTATAAAAGAATAAAATAAAAAAAAATTTATTTAATTTTAAACAAAAAGGAACGAATTTTCAAGTAATATGAGTACTTACATTTTTAGCCAACGTATTAAATCTTTAAATGATAAAATTAACGTTTAGAAAAGTTTTTTAACTTTTTCAATTAAACTGTCAAATTTTAAACTGAAAGCGAACAATTTTTAACCAGCTATGGAATAGTACTGTAAATATTCAGTTCAAATTCTGAATAAAGAATTTAATATTTTAATTTTAAACTTGAAGGATCAATTTTCAATCAGAAATAAAATACTCTAATTCTCCGTTAAAAAATTTAATTTTTATAAAAAGAAAACTAATTTCAAAGCAACACAATTAAATCCTGAACAAAATAGTAACATTTTTGATGAAGAGATATAAAATCTACACCAAAAGTATAATAGTAGACTTTTGATTGAAAAGAATTAAATTTTAACATAATATCGAAACAATAATAATACCCCTAGACTGGTCTCCGAAAAATCTTGATAAGGGTTTTTTAAACAATTTTTTAAACAATTACGTCGCTTATTATAGTTCACAAATTCTTATAAGCAAAATAATAGTCGGATTGAAAAATGAACAAAACCATGGCATTCCTCTCGAAATAAATTATATTGTAACCATAGATTCTTTCGACGATATAGAATTTGAATAAAGCAAACTAGGTCAGAACCCCTTCATTTTGTTGATAAAAGTTTAATTTTAACAGTTTATATATACATATTTGTACATTGGAAGTTTGCATATTCATTTTGAGAATTTTCAACAGAATATAAATTTTGAATCTAAATATAAAATACAACAGACCCCCAGAACGACAAAGTTGAACTAATTAAGTGAAATTTAAAAATACTTAATTACATAAAGTTACAAAGTTTTATTTTTTAAACAATTTTTTTCGCTTCCCAAAAAACCGCGAACATACAGAACATTTTAGTATTCACATCAAAATTCTCTGAAGAAAGGTGTACAGAAATATCCCATTAGTTTATTATAATTAAGATACTGCGCCCTAGTATTAGAAAAATTTTAATAATATGCTAAAAATTTTACTACTTAAAAAATTTTATGAAATTCATCTTTATTCGATTTTTGTGGTATGTATTCATTTATGTATTCTGAAGTGCTCATCCTGAAGCTAATTTTACATTTTTCTTAGCATAACATTTCCGGGGGTATTTAAGATTTAACCTTCAATATTACATAAATAATAAAAACCTTCATCATTTCTGGTTTCTTGAATACATGGTTTTAGAGACAGTCACGTGTGTGTTTTTGTTTTGTTACTGAAATGCCCATCAACTGATGATAAGAAAAATATTGTATTTGTTTGTTATTTAATTCCGGACTTCATATTTTTTTGCAATTTAAAAAAATGTAGAGGCATTGTAACTAAGGCTTTGGGAAAGATAAGCGTTAAATGAACACAAACCTGTGTTGCTAGAATATTTATCCAAATTATAATTTATTTAGGCACGATAATTATTGAATTTTATTTTCATTTACTACCAATATTTTATTATTCATATCTAAATAATAGCATTAAAAACTTTATTATCCTATTTGTAGAATGAAAATTTAAAAAATTTGACCTTCGAGGGGCCAACTTCACGGGAGTAAAAATTACTAGTGAGAAGTCATTTTTGACATTTAAAAACTTGGGGGATTGACTGTGTAAGCATATTATTTCTATAAAAAAAGCTGAGTCACGTAAATCTCAAAAGCATTTTTGTCGCTTTTCGTCAATGCCGATTGTGGAATTTGAAAAATTCGAAGAAAGCAAATATTGCAAATTTTATACACATAAATAAAAATTGAGCTTCAGTTGAAAGGCAGTGACAATGAATGCGATATTTGTGTGCATAATAGAAAGAACAAAACTTTAAGATTTCTTAATACCAAATTGTCTAATTACATTTTAACTTCAAATAATTAAATTTCAAACGAAAAAACAAAACTGGCAATAATAGTAGTTAAATTTTTAACCAAACTGATGAATCTTAAATAAAAAGAATTAATTTTTACGGGAAGTGTGATAGTTCATATTTTCAACAATAAATATTTTATCTTCAGTGAAGAGATAATAAATAAAAACAAAAAATTAGAATTTTTAAGAAAAGAGTATGAATAAAGAAAAAAAAATCAAATTGAAAATGTTCAGTTTCCAAGCTATAAGGACGAATTTTCCAGAAAGAAAATAAAATTTACAACCGCGAAGTATGCATTTTCCACGAAAGTATTTATATTGCCGGATAAACTAAGACGATTTTTCAACAAAGTAAATGCATTTTTAACTGAAAAAATCAAATTTTCACCAAACTTAAAAAATCTAAATTTTTAGTCAAATAAATAAAATTGTCATCCAAAGAGTTGAATTTTGAACCCAATGGATAAATTTTCTACAAAAAGGTCAAATTTTCAACAAAATAAATGAAGTTTCAAATAATTTTGACTGATTTCGTCAGTATTCGTTTTTATTTTTTCTGTTTCTATCGTTGAAAAAAATCTGAAAAAACTCAGAAAACTTTTTTTATCAATTCTTAACGTTCATGATTTTCCAAACGAAATTTCGGCAGAAAAATCCAACTCAAAGGTTTTTTGTTCAATTTTTTGATTATTTTTGAGGATAAAATTTATGCGAAAGACGGTATTTTGCGAATTTTTTTTAATGAAAATTATTGTTAATCGATAAGTGACTAATTTACAAGTATTTTTCCAATAATTTTAATTCCTTCAAACAATTTATTAATAAATTATAATTCTTTGAAAATTTTCAAATTCTTTGAAAATTTTCAAATTATTTGAAAGATACTTTCAAATTCGTCACTTATAGATTATTAATAATTCATGTTTAAAAAATTCCAGAAGAATACCGTCTTTAGCATGAATTTGATAAAGACTGCAATTTTTTTGGAGGAATTTTTTGGGCACATTGGAGGGATTTGGGGCCTCCATATAAAAAATTGCCTAAAACCTTCTAAATTTTTCAAAAAATTGAAATAAAATTTGCAATTTTACCAAATTTAAACACTTTGCTCTAAGATCTTCTACACTCTTTTTTGTAAATGTCAGAAAATAGTTTGAAATGTTCTAAAAACCCTGTTTTAATATTCTCTAGAAGATAATTTTTTAAAATAAAGAATCATTGAACCATTTTGACATGAATTTTATAAAAAAAAAATTTTCAATCTTTTCAGGCATTTTAAACCTTCTGACCTTTAAAAGTTATTAGAAATTTTCCTGATTTTCTAAATTCTGCAAAAATAAAACAAATTTCTTTGAATCCTGCAGATTCTTTTTTGACAATTTTAGAAATCTTTTAAAATCTTTTAAAATATACTGTTTTGAAATTAATTTATCCAAATAAAAATTAAAAAATGGAAAACAGTGTAATTCTACAAAAAAAGAGGAATTTGAGCAAAATCGCTAAATCTTTAACCAAAATAGACCAACATTTTAATAAAATATTAATTCATTTAATGCGAAATGCAAATTTCTTTAAAGACAGTTCAATTTTCAATATGAGCATATAAATTTTAACAAAAAGGGAGTGGTTGAATTTTCCCTTGTGAACTTGTTTCTTAAAAAAAATCAAAATAATAATTTCAACTTTTAATTATCGGGAAAAAATATTAATTTCTAGCAAAGAGAAACGAAAGTTCAACAATGCACTTATATTGTTAGCCAAAGCAGTAAATCTGAAATAATTATTTAATTAAAAAAAATTTATTGGCAAGAACAAAGGATAGAATTTTTCGAATAGTAGCTCAAGCCAAAAAATAAAATGAAAGTTTTAAAAAATAGTTCAACTGTAAACCAAGTAATTGACCTTTGCAGTAAATTAAATGAATTCTGAATCTAAAATTTATCCAGTTCGTTGTAAAGATTACTTGAATACAAGAGAGCAAAAAATTTTAAAATATATGCATTTTTAAACAAACACTTGAATCTTCTACTAAAAAATAAAAATTTTTAACAAAAATTAAATGTCAAACTTTCAATAGAGAAAATTATTTATAATAGTTGAATTTGATTAAAAATGGTTAAATTTGCAGTTAGAAAAAATTACATTAAAAAGACTAACTCAAAAAAAATTGTTACAATTTCAATCAAAGTAAATAAATTTCAACTGTAATTGTAAATCATAGACTGGCATTGTCAAGTTTAAAAAAAAGGATCCATTTTCAACTAAAATAATAAATATTTGGTTGAATTAATATAATATTTAACTTGAATAGTGAATTTTTAACCAAGAACATTGATTTCTACAAAAAATACAGATTTTCAAGTAAAAAATTATATGAAAAAATTAAAAAGTTAAAATTGTTTTCAAAAAAAGAGTCCAACTTTTAAACAAGTAAGTTTTATTCCAACCTAAAAGATAAATAATAATAAATTTTATTTGTGTCGACCAGGTTAGTAGTTAATAAAAACTTTCACACTATTTATCAAAAGATGAACTCACAAAACAAAAATCATACATATTTTAACTGAAATAATAAAATTTTTAACCGAGAATAAGGATCTTTATATAAAAAGATTAAATTAAAAAAAATAGTTTTCTATAAAAAATGATTTTTTAACGTAATACGTGTATTTTGAATAAATATAGTTTTTATTTTTCTATTTCAGAAGATCAATTTTCATTTAAATTTTCTAATTTTGAACTACGAAAGATCAATTTTGAACCATAAATATTATTTTTCCGTAATAAAGCAAATTTTCTACAAAGTACATACATTTTTAAACAGATAATTGAATTCCCAAAGAAAAAAAATTAATTTCAGACAAAGATTTGAAATTACATGAAAAAATATCAATTTTTTATTAAAGATCGAACAGGAACATATTATCTTACTAAAAAGTTATTAATGCTGAGAGATCATGAAATTTTTTTACAATTAAAGAACATATTTCAACACTGTCCTAATTTCTAGCTCATTGGAGACAAAAATAACAATTGAAAAAAGAGTGAGGAAATAAATTTTTAACCAGAGATGAATTTTCGATTACAGCAACAAAACGTTGATAAAATAATTAATTTTTAATAAATGAGTTTAACTTGTAACCAAGTAGTCCCGTCTTTCCCCGTTATCCCGTTATTAGATTTGAACCAAGAAAAATTAAACCTTTGCTAAAACAGTTAAATATTTAACCGAGAATTTCTTAATATTCGGTAAAAAATTGTTAAATATATCCAAAATATACTAAATTCCCATAAAAGAGATCAACTTTTAACAAAGAAAGATTTTTCAATTAATGATGAAAAGAAATCGCAACAAAAATTTGGAGCTTCCAAGGGATGAAAACGAGTTTTTTAAAGAAAAATTTATTTTACAACAGAAAAATATGTACTTTTTACCAGTATTTAAATTTTTGACTACAAAAAATTTTGCAAGAAAATAATTGAAGTTTCAAATAAGGATAACGAATTCTCTAGAAAAAATAGAAAAACCAAATTCTTAGTGAAAAGATTTATTATAAACAGGAAACGATTTGTTCAAATTGGGTGATCAACTTTGCGTTGCAAAATTCACAGCTTGACGAGAAATTGGGAAATGCGGATTTTACAAATGTGGTTGTTTGTAATGCTAACAATTTTTACTGAAGATATGAAGACACCTGTATTTTGTTGGTAGAAGAACAGACTCCAGGATCTAGGAAATGAGGTTTTCATTTTTTACAGTTTGTTCCAGCTCAAGAAATAGCGTGACTCCCCTTCCACATAGACCACGCACAAAGAAAGTTTTCAAAATTTTGAAAGTTTTGTAGTAACTGACAGTGGTAAAAACCGGTAATAACCGACATTGATCAGTATTTATAGCAGTGAATATTTTCAAACAGTCTCACTCGCCGTTCCGAAAATCTTACTGTAAACATGAAGATTTACATTAGTGCTCTGCCTCTTACTCTCGGTGTTATTCTGCATATTCATGGTGAGAATACTCAATATAATATAAATCTCAATTTAAAATATCAAATGTTAGATACTTCCGGAATAAAAAGTGGAACTTATTGAGCCGAATTTTAAAACCCGTTATTACACAAAGTTACAAAATTTCAATTTTTAAACAATCTTTTCCGCTTTTATAAGAAAACACGAGCAATTTTCAGAGAAGTTTCGCTGACGAAAAACTTCCAGTGGAAAAGTTGTTCCTTCATATTTACCAAAAACGTTGACAAAATTTTCATGACCAAATTTAAAGTTCTTTTTTTTAAAAATGTTCAGCATTCAATTTTAAGAGAATCTGGGTTAGCCAATTAAAAATTTATGTAACAAAGTAAGAATACATGTGACCGTCCGCGAAGAAATGGACCTTAGGGTTTATAAAATCGATTTAAATTTTTTTGTTGCTATCGATAGTTTTTGAAATGCTCTTTCATATTAAAAAAGACTTAAATTTTTATTTGTAAAATTGGACTTGTTATTGCGACGAACAGTGAGAAGTAAATCTCCTATTTCAAAGCGTGCAGTCCACCTAAGAAAGACACCCCACTACTTCCTACAAATCTTTCAGTTCTGTGTCCGTGTGACTCAAAAACTCTTCTGACTCGCTGAACGCGGAGCAAGAGGATGGTGTAGTAAGTGGCGGGGAGAATTTCCGGAGATAGTCCTCACTCGCTTAGTGCCTGACTGCGACCGAAGAAATTTTCCTGTCGATCCTAATGTACCTTTACTTGAGCACGGTCACATATGTTTAAGCAAATGAAGTCACAAAATTGGCCATTTCAGATTTTGCCTTTTTATCCCAAGAAAAAATAGAAAAAGAGGATCACTGATAGCTGGAGTTCTCAAAACTTAACTTTTTCGATTTACAATAAGATATATAATACGAATGAGATATTACTTTAAGCATGGCACCCCTATAAGTCTGTTTTATAGGGTCCCAAGCTAACCCCACAAGTGATAACATGGATTTTGCGAGTTTTTAGCATTCTTGACTCTATCAAACAATAATTAAGCCATAATTTGAAACTCTAAGTGTGATTTAGGCTGTCTCAAGTTTGAAAACATTGCCTTCTGATTGTTTAAACAAAACACAAGTCTTCAAATTTTGTATTGCAACTTTTTTAAACTTACACCAAATATACTGTTTGACCTATCTTTAAGACACTTTCCATTTCACCGTTTAATCGTTTTTTTCTTGAATGTAAACTGAATTAATTAACATTTGTTTACGAGAAACAATATTTTGCTCTCTCATTTGTATCAAAGTAAATCAACGGATCCACTAACAAAAATATAGTTAACAAGTATTATTTATCATTTTCTTGAAAAACTTATTACATGTAGCTTTGTTATAAATAACCTAATTTAACAAATATAAAACTTTCACCTTTTTTTTGCAGAAAAAAATTTCTTTTTCACCTCATATGTTGCGCAATAATTGAGAAAATTTGTTCTACTACAAAATATTGTTAATAGTTGAAATTTTTCCTTTATATAAATAATGAATATTGACAGAGAGAAAACTTTGATCTTTTTATAGAAAGAAATTATTTTCCATCTAATAAGTATTAAAATAGCTCATAAGACTTATTTTATTGCAAAATATTGTTTGCAAATTGAGAAACTTGATTTTTTTCCCTAAAGAAATATTCTTTCTTATCTTATTTGTATCTCAGTAGCTTATCCAAATTATACTTTGTGCAAAATATTGTTTAAAACAAACAAGGAATTCTTAAGCAGAATAAATTAACAAACAGAACTTACTAGAATTCAGAATCTTCCGGATTTTTTTAACTCTGATAATCCGTTTCAATGCAAATACGATAAAAAAGAATTTTTTTATGGTAAAAGACTGGATAATTTTTCCATTTGTTTAACTCTATTGTTCATAAAGAAACACAAGTTTTCGTTAGGTGAAAGTATATGTTCTGTTTTGATACAGATTAAATGTCAGACAGTTTTTCCCAAGAAAAGCTGACGGAAATTTCATATTCTTTATCTTAAATTACAAAAGACCAAAAAAAATTTATTTTTGAGTATTGGATGCCAATATGATATTCCCATACATTTATTTTCTGAAAACCGAATATGCTAACCGGTTAAACCCCAACACGTCAGATTTTTGACATAACTTCAAAAATACCCAATAAACCTCTGAAATACCAAAAATTATTTACCCCGTGCCATTTTCACCCTCCTCCCCTTAATCTGTTAACTTTATAACCTCATGACTTTATAATCCCCTTAGCTCGTAATGATAAAACCCCATTACCTCAAAATCTCGTAACCTCATTCAGAAGAAAAATTTTTTTTGGGAAAACAGAACAATTTCGTGATTTTTTCTTGTGCAACATAGTCATGAATAAATAGCTCTATAATCCTGAAATCCCATAACACCATAACCTCAAAACCCCGAAATCATAATATTTACCTGAGTGAAGTCATGAATCAAGGCCTACTATTGCTATTTTTTAAACCCCTTTAAGGAGTCTTTTATACATCAGCAACAATTGTTGAACAAAAAACCACCACTACCACTACCACTACTACTACTACCACTATTACTACTACTACTATTACTACTACTACTACTACTACTACTACTACTACTACTACTACTACTACTACTACTACTACTACTACTACTACTACTACTACTACTACTAATACTACTACTACTACTACTACTACTACTGCTGCTACTACCACTACTACTACTACTACTACTATTGCTGCTGCTGCTCCAACTTTCATCACAACTACTTTTTACGATTGCAATCGTGAAAAGATCTACCATTTTTTTTTCTGGAATTTGAAATCCTGCTACCTTAAAGAACACTGAAGAAGGTGACATTGCTTCTAAGAAAGATGTGTGGAATCATCCACTCTTCAATTCTCTGAGGAAACGAAACCACCGAAGGCGCGCTGCCCTGAAGGTGGACGGTAGGATATGAGGATGAAGCCGGAGTATGTCCGACGAAGAGGTGATGTTTTCCTCACCAAAAACCGAAAAGCCCCTATGCTTAATCCTACGGAGATATGGAGGTTAACACCCTTAAGCCGGCAGACTCACCCGAGATTTGAGCGGGAGCTCTACCTTGTGAGTTTTTGATGCATCTATGGCTAATATGAAAAATTGCAAAACACCATCGCGTCCAATAGAAAATGCACATGAATGTACTGAAGATGGTGACAGGCACTGCTACGTGTGTGCTGATATAAAAAAAAAGAAAAATATAAAAAACTTCTAGATCAATGTTGAATTGACATAATAAGCATCCTGCGAAAATAAAGTTTGCTACAATATCTGTTTGGCGGGAGCACAAGAGCAAAGACGATTGCTATTTTTGTCTGAATAGCCCGATACGATTCAATTCCAGTAATTTTCAAAAATTCAGTATGCGATCATGATCGATGTACACAAAGCCTCCATATCTCAGATAAGTAACTTGAAAGTTTATGAATTATCCCTTGATGTATATGTGGCTGATATGTTTATTGATGAAGCAAATGATGAAGATACCAATAAAGAGAGCAGCGAAAGTAATAACGACACTGATCAGGAAGAATATGTTGTAAATAAGGGAAAGGATGGTACGCCGCACGCATTCAATCAAGAAGAACCAGTGATCTCAGATATGAAACGAGACGTAGTCCAATACTATGCCACGTATATGTCCGTGTGAATATGGTAGGAGACGATATAAATGCCTGGGTTACGCGCGCCACCTATTTCTCCTCTTCTGAATTAATTAATTATTTTGTTAGAAATGTAACTATTTTGTAAAAAAGCACTCTTTCCTATCAAAAAATCTAATTACTTTGTTAAAATTTTTAGTTTTTTTATTTGAAGGTTCATCTCTTTCGTTGAAAATACATTTTTGAAACTGACAATTAATCTATACCATTTTTGGTTAAAAAATCATGTATTTTGTTAACAATTCGTCTTTCTCCGTAGAAATCAAATTGCTTAATGGAAAATTTATACTTTTTCGTTAAAAATTAAAATCATAATTTTTGGGTGGAACATTCGTTTATTCACTTAAAGTTGAACTACTTATTAAAAAAATTAATTTTTTCTTATTAAAGATTCATAATTATAGTTGAAAATTCAACTATTTCCCTTTAAATTAGGTTAAAAATTCAGCTTTTTTTGTAGATAATACTTTTTTTGACTTTAAAATTTAAAAATTTATTAAAATAAAATTGACCTTTTTTAGTAGAATTTAATCTTTTTGGTTGGAATTGTATCATTTTTGGTCAAAAATGCAATTGTTTGGTTAAAATATGAACTGTAAATCTTGTTGGGTTTAAAAGCCGATTATTTCAATAAGAATTGAACTACTTTGTAAAAAAAGACTTTTTTTTTAACAAGGTTTTATATTTATAGTTGAAAATTTAACTATTTGGTTGAAAGTTTAACTCTTTGATTGAAAACTCATATTTTCCGCTTAAGAAATTCAAATTTTTGTAGATAATTCGTCTTTTTGACTTTAAAATTAAATAATTTCGTTGAAAATTCATGTATTTTGTTTGAAATTTGTCTTTTATTGTAGATCATTAATTTTCTTGGTCGAAAATGCACCTTTTCCCTTGAAAGTTTAACAATTTGGTTGAAAATTCGTTTTTTTCCTTATTCAATTCAATGTTTTATCACAGCTTTTATCTGTAAATTGAACTATTACATTATTGGTTAAACTGTATTCTGTAAATTGTATTAGTTAAAACACCAATTATTTGTTATAAAATTAATTTATTTGTTTTCGATTAGGACTTGAAATATTATTTCAGTCTAAAAGTTTTATTTTTAACCTATTCAATTTGAAATTTTTTAATTAAAAAAAGAAAATTTCGTTAATTAACAGCAATATTTGACCGTTCATTTAAAACAATGCATTACAAACAACTGTTAAAAACTACAAATTTTAACAGAATAGTTCGAAATAAAAATCCTTAAGTTCTTAAATTTGTAATGAGCTGAATATAAAGTTTAAACGCTACAATTTAAATTTTAAAAAAAGATTCAGAAATAATTTAAAACTTGAAATTATTTCAAATAATTTGAAACACGAGTTAGACTTTTGCAGATTTAAAAAGAAAAGTTTTTTCAGAATTGTACAGTATTTAAAAAGAATAACAAAAATTGTCGTGATTTCTAAGAACACTGAAAATGATTTTTTATTTGGACAAATAAATTTTAAGTGAGTATTTGAAAACATTTTAAATATTAAAAAAAAAGAATCCGGAAGATTTTAAGGAAATTTTTTTATTTTGCAGTTTTTTTAATTTTAGGAAAAAATCTAATTAACAAAATATATCAATTGTCAACCAAAAAGTTTACTTTTTAACACATTAAATTAATTTTCTATCAAATAATTGGTGTTTTAACTAATACAATATACAGGATAAAGTTCCAACCAGAAATTGAATAGTTCGGTTTCCAGATAAAAACGATTAATTTTTAATCAATCCTAGAATAGTTACATTTTCAGATAAAAAAAATTTTTAATCGAAAAAATAAATTTTCAATAAAGTTGTTACAATCTCAACCGATAACATGAATTTTCGACCAAAAAAATTAATGACATACAAAAAAAGACAAATTTCAAACAAAATACATGAATTTTCAACGAAATTATTTAGTTTTGAAGTCAATAAAACGAATTATCTACAAAAAGTTGATTTTTTTCATCGAAAAATAGGAGTTTTCCATTAATGAGTTAAACTTTCAACCAAATACTTAAATTTTTAACCATAATTATAAAACCTTGTTCAAAATAACAGTATTTTTTTTACAAAGTAATTCAACTCTTAGTGAAATAATCGACTTTTAAGCCCAAGAAGATGTACAGTTCATATTTCAACCAAACAATTGCATTTTTGACCAAAAATGATACATTTTCAACTAAAAGATTAAATTTCTACCAAACAAGGTCAATCCAACAAAATATATGAACTTTCAAGAGAATTATTTAATTTTAAATTCAAAAAGAGTATCACTACAAAAAAGCTGAATTTTTAACCTAAAAATATGATTTTTCAAACAAAATTTTAATTGTCGACCAAATAGTTTAACTTTCTATCAAATTGTTGACTTTTAACGCCGAAAGATGCAATTTTAACAAAAAATAAAAATTTTCAACAAAAAATTTAATTTGAAGGAAAATAGTTGAATTTTCAACAATAATTATGAATCCTCAATAAGAAAAAATTAATTTTTTTACTAAGTACTTCAGCTGTAAGTGAAAGTTAAACTATTTGGTCGCCAATTAAAATTTTGGTTGAAAAATCATACTTTTGTGTTAAAAATTCAGCTTTTTTGTAGAGAATACTCTTTTTGACTAAAAAATTAAATAATTTTGTTGAAAGTTCATATATTTTGTTAGATAGACCTTGTTTGGTAGAAATTTAATCTTTTTGTTTGAAAATGTATCATTTTTGGTCAAAAATGCAATTGTTTGGTTGAAATATGAACTGTACATCTTCTTGGGCTTAAAAGTCGATTATTTCACTCAAAGTTGAATTACTTTATAAAAAAAATACTGTCTTTCAACAAGGTTTTGTAATTATGGTTAAAAATTTAAATATTTGGTCGAAAGTTTAACTCATTGGTGGAAAACTCATGTTTTTCGCTAAAAAAATCAACTTTTTGTACTTTATACTGGTTGAGAATTTAACAACTTTATTGAAAATTTATTTTTTCAATTAAAAAATTTTTTTTATCTGAAAATGTAACTATTCTAGGATTGATTAAAAATTAACCGTTTTTATCTGGAAATTGAACTATTCAATTTTTGGTAAAAACTTTATCCTGTACATTATTTGATAGAAAATTAATTTAATTTGTTAAAAAGTAAACTTTTTGGTTGAAAATTGATATAATTTGTTAATTAGATTTTTTCCTAAAATTAAAAAAACTGCAAAATGAAAACATTTCCTTAAAATCTTTCGGATTCTTTTTTTTTAATTTTTTAAATGTTTTCAAATACTCACTTCAAATTTATTTGTGAAAATAAAAAATCATTTTCAATGTTCTTAGCAATCACAACAATTTTTGTTATTCTTTTTAAATACTGTACAACTATCCAAAATCTTATTTTAAAGCTGCAAAAGTCTAAATCGTGTTTCGAATTATTTGAAATAATTTCAAGTTTTAAATTAATTCTGAATCTTTTTTTTTAATTAAAACTGTTTCACCAAAAATGGAATAGTTCAATATCCAGAAAAAGGCTGTGATAAAAAATTGAAGTGAACAAGGAAAAAAAACGAATTTTCAACAAAATTGTTAAATTTTCAAGGGAAAAGGTAAATTTTCGACCAAGAAAATTAATTGTCTACAAAAAAGAAAAGTTTTAAACAAAATACATGAATTTTCAACGAAATGATTTAATTTTAAAGTCAAAAAGACGAATTATCTGCAAAAAGTTGAATTTCTTAAACGAAAAATATGAGTTTTCAATCAAAGAGTTAAACTTTCAACCAAATAGTTAAATGTTCAACCATAATTATAAAACCCTGTTGAAAAAAACGTATTTTTTTACAAAGTGTTTTTTGAAACACGACTTGCTAGAGTGCTGCGATGGGAGTGTGGCCCGTGAACGGGGTTACATGGCACGGCTGCATGCTCTGTGGTGCGAGATACACCCGGAGCTATGGCACTTTTCGCAGCAACGTCTGCGAAACCATGCTGAAATACTCCGTTAAAGGGGCTATGTAAGCGGAACGCCTACTCTACCCCAGCTAGAACAAGTCGGCAACAAAGAAAGAGAGGCGACACTAAGACCAACCGCGGGCCGACATCCAATAGATGAAGAGCGGTGCTTTACGACCAGGAGAAACATCAACACCAATGTTTCTCTCAAGCTTAAAGATCTGGCTGAAATGGATGACGAGCTTCATGGACATTTTTCCGGTGAATCTGACCTCTGGGCTATCAATTATTGTATGTATAATGCAGCGAGAGCTTTGGCCGATGCGAAATGTAAAACAAAACCAACGGCTGATCATAAGACCAAAAGACGAATGCATCAACTTGCCATAAAGATAGGATGGGCAAGACAGTACGCGTCCCGCATTCAATGTGTGATTGACTGCATCACATCTGGTAGGAATTTTACCGCCAAGGTTCGAAAGTTCGCGCGCGAACTCGGGACCCGTTATCACACACTTAACAAGTCAAAGCTGCTGATCATCAGGCAGCATATTGTTGAGAGAATACGGATACTATATGACGCTAAAAGAAGTCTAGAGCGGAGGGAGAGGCGGGTCAGAGAAAATCAACAGTTTTTCTCTGACCCCTCTCGACTCTTCCAAGACACTCCAGTTACTGTCGAACACCCACCCAAACCAGAGGAGGTCGAAGTATTTTGGAGAGAAGTCTACGAAGTTCAGCATAGACTGGACGAATACTCAGAAATTGTAAATAGCTTTAGGTAGTTATGTGTTGCCCTCATAACACCTGATATGAATGCCCACCCATCACTACTGACGAGGTGAAAAAAGAATTAAGAGGGATGAAAAACTATTCCGCACCGGGACCAGATTGTATCAAAACCTTCTGGTCAAAGAAGTTTTCTTCAACCCATCAGCATTTGGCCCGTATTTTCACCTCATATTTGAAGTCGGAAGAGCCAATTCCAGAGTGGTTTGTGGAAGGGCGCACCATACTTCTGCCGAAAATATGCAACTTAGCTGACCCGAAGAATTATAGGCCAATAACTTTTCTGAACACACTTTATAAGATATTTACAACTAACATAAATGATAGGATTGTTCGGGCAATTTAACCTGTGTGACAAGAAATTTATGAACAACGAGGCTCAAAGAAAGGCGTAGGCGGATGTCGGGAGAACCTGCTCATCGATAGATGTGTCTGCAAAGATGCAGCATTCTACCAGCGTGACCTATCGATGGCCTAGATTGATTATCGTAAAGCTTTCGATTCGACCTCCCATAGACTTATCATCTGTCTTTTGGAAATCTTAAACGTTCATCCGCAAATATTTGGGTGCATAGAGAGATTGATGCCGCTTTAGAAAACCACATATACTATCTCATCTGGCAAAAATCGTGTGACAACTAACAAGGTCACGTTTCAGAGAGGTGTCTTTCAGGGCGACAACATGAGCCCACTCCTGTTTTGCCTTACATTATTGCCACTATCTCTAGCACTACGCCATTTCGACGGGTACTTGTGCGGCAAACCTGCAGATCGAAAGTACAAGTTCACTCATGTATTTTACATGGACGATCTTAAGATCTATGCTAAAAACAGAGAGCAACTGCGTCTAGCTCTGGGGATTGTCGAACGATGTACTAAGGAAATTGAAATGGAATTTGGGTAAGACAAATGCGCCAAGGTTTATTTGAAGCGAGGAAAACCTAATGGCATCCCTGAAGATACTAAGCTCGCTGATAGAAGCGCCATACGACACCTTTGCGCTGGAGAGTCTTATACATACCTGGGCGTGCCACAGAGCCGCATTCAGGATGTGACATCTATAAAGGATACTCTCCGAAGCAGATACAAAAGTCTCATCCGACAAATTTGGTCTTCCGCACTGTCCGCGAGGAACAAAGTAGCTGCAGCGAACATGCTTGCCGTCCCGGTACTACTCTATTCATTTGGAGTAGTTCCATGGACGAAGAACGAGCTAAGATCTCTTCATATCGGGACAAGAAAGGTTATGCACATGAAGAAAAGCATGCATCTTAAGTCTTGCGTTCCGTGACTGTACATCTCACGCCGTCAAGGGGGTGGCGGAATATTGAGTCTTGAATGTCTTCACAACAGGATTATTCTGGATACAGCACATAGAGTTGCAAATGGAAGAGACCCTCTTCTAAAAATGGTCAGGAATCACGAAGAAGTGGGCAAAGGAGCATTTCTGTACGAAGCAGCGGAGGAGGCTGCTGAAAGACTCGGACTTGACTTCAGTATTAGAGGTGAGAAAAATGCATCAAATCTTATCTATCTCGAGTACTCACTCCTGAAAGCTTGGATCAAGAAAGCACAAGAGAAAAACTTTCATGAACAGCTCCTCGATAAGAAGATGCAAGGTATCTTCCACAGAAATGTGAAGGATCAGTCAATGTCTTGTGAGCTAACGTTTGCTTTCCTTAAATCGCCCGGATTGAAGTCTGCTACAGAGGGTTTCATTTTCAGGGCGTGCCATGCACAACCCGAGCATTTAGCTCACATACTATCTAGTTGTCCAACTCACGCGGGAACAACCTACATTCAAAGGCACAATGCGGCACTAAGAGTGCTTTATTACCATCTCTGTCACTCCTATGGCATTAACCTTAATATCGCTCCTCTAAATGCTCCTAGGGAAATTGAGTCAACTGTGGAGAATGGGAAGTGCCGCATATACTGGAACTTTATATTTTCGACAATTGTTTCTGTTGCTCACTCGAGGCCTGACATGGTTCTTCTTGACTTCGAGAAGCGAACCATGTTCGTTATCGAATTTTCGGCACTAGCTGACCAAAACATCATAACCAAGGAGAATGAAAAGAAATAGAGGTATCGAGACATTATAAGGGAGTTGCAACGATTGTACTCGGAATATTCTGTTAAACTGATCGTCCTTATCATTGGCGCTCTTGAAGGTGCCAAGCTTTCACTTGCTAATGGCCTAAAAAGCATCCCTGCGTGTCAACAATATGCTAGAACACTTGCGGGAAAAATGCAGAAGGCGGTTGTCCTTGGGTCGCTCCGTGTTCTTAGTGTCCACGAGGCTTTTGCTGGATGGTCGTATTGATTCCTTTACAGACTGTAACCACCTATCTCACGGTTGTGAGACGTGGTTGTGTCTGATATTTTACCGCGATTTCGCTGAAAGCGGGTGCAATTTTCCAGATTAGCACCTTCGAGTTTTCAAATTCAGAAGAAAATAAATGGGTTGCGCGCGCAACCCAGGAATTTATATCGTCTCCTACCATATTCACACGGACATAGACGTGGCATAGTATTGGACCACGTCTCGTTTCAGATCTGGGATCACTGAGAAGCACTACATGATTTAATGAAGGAACTAGGGCTGCCGAAAGATAGGGCTGAATGGCTCGGTTCATGGCTGAAAGAAAGAAATACAATACCTAAAGGATCAAAGGTTTCATTTTATCGGAATAGGCATGAGTCATTTCAAATATACTTCACTAAAGAAGACGAGTTGGTTTACTGTGACAATGTTCAGGGTAATATGAATTAATTAAAAAAA
Source organism: Belonocnema kinseyi (assembly GCF_010883055.1). Lineage (NCBI taxonomy): Eukaryota > Metazoa > Arthropoda > Insecta > Hymenoptera > Cynipidae > Belonocnema > Belonocnema kinseyi. The sequence continues at coordinate 110,452,939 of NC_046659.1, forward strand.
GATATGTACAATTCTGTGGAGTGGAGATTGTTTATTGATTCTTCAAAACGAACCCTTGAAGTGGTGTTATTACACAATACAAATAAATATGCTTCGATACCTATAGCACATTCGGTAACGTTCAAGGAAGAATATGCAAACATACAAATGGTTTTAGGTCAGGTGAAATACGGAGAACACTTATGACAGATTTAAGGCTATCTTAAGATCTTGAAAATGATTGTAGGCCGGGAATCTGGTTTTACGAAATTCCCATGCTTTCTTTGCTTATGAGATAGCTTGTGGAATGACGCCAGAATCATTACGTTGAGAAAGATTGAACAGTTTGAGAGTGTATAGAAATTGGACCAAAACATGTTTTGGTCCAAACATGTTTTTTGCTCGATAATAGGGGATCTCTTGCTTCGAGCTCGGATATTTATTCTTTGCATTTGGAATGCTTGAAAAAAACCTGATTCAAAAGATCTCTTCCAGATGGCAGTATTTATATGCATCTTTATATTTTGAATTGTCTACTTAATCAAGTATAGTCAAAGATTAAGTTTCTCAAAGCTCTGTAGGCTTTGAGGCACACATTCTCATCGTGACATTCGCGCTGCGCGCTCGATTTCCGACAAACATTTGTAAACAGGTTTTGTTGGATTTTTATTGTCGTAACTTTCGTCATTTTTCCACACATTTTTTTTATTTCATAATAAATCCTTATCGTCAGCGCTCTTGGAGGTGCCAAACTTTCACTTGCTAATGGCCTAAAAAGCATTCCTGCATGTCAAGAATAAGCTAAAACACTTGCGGGGAAAATGCAGAAGGCGATAGTCCTTGGGTCGCTCCGTGTTCTTAGGGTTCCCGAGGCTTTTACTGGATCGTCGTATTGATTCCTTTACAGACTGTAACCACCTATCTCACGGTCGTGAGACGTGGTTGTGGCTGAAATTTTACCGCGATTTCGCTGGGAGCGTGGCAATTTTCCACATTAGCACCCACTCCCGGCGAAATCCTGCGGTTGTCCTTATGACAAATTTTTAATTATATATATATGTATATATTTGTGCTTTCAGTTTCAAGTTCAATGGATGAGATAACACCGGCGTCACCTGATCATCCGCCGGTACCTCAATATCAGGCGGTTTCCTCATTTCATACTGAGCAAACACCGCCACATCAGCTTATGCAATTGCCAAAGGAGAGCGCGGAATATCCTGTACCAATTTACGAGCACACAGCACAGAAAAACCTTTATTCTTTAAAATATGCTGGAGCGACGTATTTCATTGAGTATCTTCAAACAGAACGTGAGTAGGATAATTAAAAAACGAAAATATAATCCAGATCGAAAATGAGGGAATTCTGCATCAAACATCTCGCTTTCTTTTCACATATAATTGATGGCCCAGATGCATTAATTATTTACAAGATCAAACAGAATAAGAATAAAGTATTATTTTTTAATGTCGCCTACATAAGTCTGTGTTATAGGGTTCGCAAAAGCCCCATATATAAAAGAATTTGTTTTGCGAGTTTCAGGCGCTAATAACGATTTTGTTATGTTTTTTTCAATGAAAATTGTTTTTTATACATGAGATAATATTCCGAGTCGAAATATAGGTCCTTTATATATTCTCGATGGTGCTGAATGGATTCTTTTTTCGATCTCCCTAATACTCGTCATCCCTGTTTAATTCTGATAGGTCTTATTCAGTAAAATTGTAATCCTTTTTGAGTTTGTTCAACATTTTTGGAGGTTTTTTTCAAGTTCTCATTTATATCTCGTATAATCTCTACAAAATTTCAAGTCCAATTTTAATACTCAAAAAACTTTGCGATAAATTAAAATTCTATTTAGAGGTATCAAATATATAATTATTGAAACTGATATTAAAAATTTACTGAAATATTACTGATTAACGATTTTTAAATATTTGAAATTATTACTTTTTATAATATAATAATGTGAACATTCATTAAAATTTACTGCGTATTATAATGTGAGAATATTTATTCGAGTTCTTTTTTGTTGATAGACAATCTAACATACACTGCATTATCCTTATTCAAATAAATAAAAACATACACGTATTACAATACGATGCAACAATAATATATAAGGCATTTTGACATTAAGAAATTTTTATTGATTTTGAATTACACAAAAATATCAAAAAGTAATATGGTGCTATTTATTTGAGAATAAAATTAATTCACGGTATGAAAATTAATTATTAGTAAAAATAGTTCGAAGGAAGTGGCTTTGCTCCTACATAGCCAAAAATTAATTATTTAATAATTAATAAAGAAACAATGGACAATCAATGCATAATTATTTTTAAAAAATTAATCATTAATAAATAATGAATTAATAATTAATTGATAATAATTCATGTTTTCGTGCGAATTTTTGGGATTAGTTACCGACAGCGCACTTATTTAAAATAATTTTTTTTTCTTCTTTTTTCATTTATTATTCTTTGATGAGCAGATCTGCGAATGAACTTTGATTAATTGTACTTTCGCTTGTACGCACGCGTTTTTATTTTCTCCAGCCGAGAGGCCGTCTGGCCAACGATTGGCCTAGTCCTCTCGGCCACTCGCATAACTGATGGAGGGGCGTAGCGGCTGTCCCGTCCATCCCTACTCTACACAAAGTTGAGCGCGCAGCTGAACTTTGAATCTCGCGACAAAATGACGCGCGGTGCGAAATTTCAAAATTATAACATTCAAAGTATCAAAAATTAGCATGTGGAAAATAGAACAGATGAAACGTATGCGGAAAAAAATAAAATACAATTAAAGTTTCTAAAAGAAAATAAAATACAAAGTATTAACATAAAATATATATGAAGAAAAAGTCCATATAACTTGTCGGAGAAAAATAGAATAAAATCTAAAAGATAAGTCCTTTAGAATATACATAACTTGAACGTAAAGAGAAAAGCGAATATTTGTAAAATAAAAAATAAAAACGAAAATTAAAATTACACAATAGAGTTATAGGAACAGTAGCGAAAAATAAATAAATATAAGAATTATCTTAAAGGAAAATTCAAACTTAACTATAAAGAAAAGAAGAAGTGCGCACTTATATTTATTTTTAAAAAAATCACCTAATTATTATTTGGTTTAATTTGCTCCCTAACCTAGATTGAAATTTATTCATTTAAAAAGGAAAAAGGAATTTATTAATTTCGTTTCGATAACGTTTGACCATCACTGGCCAATTTTCTCACTTGGAGGGAAGAGAGAAAGAGAGAAGAGAGAGGGAGAGTAAGCGAGAGGTGACGCGGAGTGAGTCATGCCTGGCGCGTGATGGGGAAACCTTCCATCACAGCTGCGCCAGATGTGATTTTATTACTCCCTTTCTTCCTTCCAAGTGTTCACGGCTCAGGGAGAGAAAGGCAAGGTCGTTGAATAGCCACTTTAAAGTAACTTAGCCCGGAAGATTTTCCCAGGTCGAGTTTATGTTTAGTAAACACGAACGGGGAATTATTCCGAGCAAATTAGTTTCCACTGTTTATCAATATGGGGACTATATCAACTCCACCCCTTCCCGGATAGACCTTGCCTATTCTCCGTGAGTTAAAAAAATGTTTAGGGGAAAGGGTGGTAATGATCGGAGTGAGAGAGCAATTACATCGATTTGCATTTCAGCGGATTCGAGAGAAAATAGGTACGTTCCCCGTTTTCGGCCTCTGCGTATTTTGCACGCTGCTGCGTGCGAATCTCTGCTTTCACTGGGCTCCGCGTCTCCGCATTCCCGACTAGGTTGCGGACGGGAAGCCGTTGATTTCGGCGTGATTTTTCACCAGCGCCATCCTCGTCGTTACCAATGGCTGTAATGACGTCTTCTCCGCTGACGCTTTCAGCAAGGTTGTGACCGGTCTCCTAACCGCGCAGGTGGTCGGCTGCTGGTTCGCCGTTCAACTCCTCAACTGCTGCTTGCGCAGGCAATCGGTCCCTTTCAGCGGTTGCTGGTGCCTCTAGAGCTGCCTGGAATTATTGGGCCCTGGCTTCGGCGGCACGTGCCCTCCAATTTTCAGGCGTGGGGTGAGACTGTCTTGTCTCGAGAATTGGACAGTCGCGATAGAAATTCCTGCCCGAGCAGGAGTGGCACTGCAGGGGCAAGCGTAAAGCTGTCAGGGTGCTGGCAGGGGCAGCTGGCTGCATGTCTGCTGTGGTAGTCTTGGCGACAGCTGGAGTCTTTGTAGCCTCATCGCCTTTTTCGGACTCGGCCTGTAGAGCCATCTCGACCAAGTCCTCGAATGATGAGATGGTGGTTGCCCTCAGAACCTTTCTGATACTTGGCTTGAGGTATTCGAGTAGTAATCCGATGACTCGCTCCTCGATGGCCGTGGGCAGCATCCGAAGAGCTAGAAGATACTTCATTTGCAAGAAGGCTCCTACAATTTTCTTTTTCTCCTGATTATCGGCATACAGTTAATTTGCAGCTTGTTGAGAGTTGTTTCTCCGGTGAAATGTTGTCTAAGCAATGACTTGAACTTGGACCAAGGAATAGCAAGTCCCCGTTACACCTCGTAACATTTGGATACCTTCTCCGTAAGGCATTTCTTGACCATCCTCGACCAAAGAGATGGCTCGATGGCTGCTTCCGAGAAGTACAGCTCACATTGGCTGAGAAAGGTGTCAGGATTCTCGTGGTCCAACCCGCCAAATGTTGGTACCGGAACGTAAGGTGTTCTGAAAGCCCTTATGATTACGCGCCAGTCAGCGGCGACAGGTGGTGGCGCTGGTAGGGACCCGTCTGTCGGTGCTGGTGGCTGAACTAGTATTTTTCTGGCGGACGGTGGAGTTGGGACCCTCGGTATGAAAACCGGGTCGAGTCTGTTGCTGGGGCCTGCTATTGGCTCCATTTCTTCGGCCGATTCTCAGCAGAGAACCCTCGATGAACTTTTCGTATTTCTCGGCAACGATCTGCTTCTACACCTCATGGCAGAAGGGGCTGCGGGTCTGCTTGCTGCCTCGGTGTAGGCAGGTGTTGGTGAGTGTGGTCCCTCCTGAGACCCTGGTTCGTTGTCTGGACTGTTGAGCGCTACTGAGTCTTGAGGTTGAGACTCAGAAAGCGAAGTGTTGCGGGTAGCCATCGTCCTGGGTGACCTTCCTGGTGCTCGGCGTTGCGGAGTCGGTGAGCGGCTTCTCTCCTCGATGCGAGTGGACGAGGAGGTGGAAGAGGAGGTAAAAGGATGATAATCTTCGGGAAGACCGGCTTTGAGAGCGTCGCGGAGCGCGGCTGAGCAGCTAAGCGGCGGCGGATTTGGGTGCGCTTGCTGGGACGAGAGGATCGGGCTTTTCCATGCATATGTCTGGATGGAGGATAAAGTGAGAGAGAATTAGCAGTGATAATTGGAGCCGCGAGAAAGGCTTACCGGTCCCCAAAAAGAATGAAGCAAAAGCCACCGGGGGCTGCTGCGAACTTCCCGGCCTTGTACTGGATAGAAGAGAGAGGGCGGAGCTGCTAAGAGCTTACCAACCCAGAAGAAAGGAGACAGGAAAGCGGTCGAGGCGGAGCTGCAGAGAGCTTACCGTCCACTAGAAAGAGAGAGAGAGAATGACGGAATATCGTTTTTTTGGTCTTGTTTATCAAAAACAATGTTTTTTCACTTTTAATGTTGTCTCTAATGAATGAAACAAAAGCGATATGTCTTACAAACAAGTGATAAATAAAAAATTTGTCGACCTTTCACAGATGCACAATTTATGTGAATTCATATTTTTTTGCATCTTGCATATTTTTACCGAAAAATAGGATTTTTTATTTTTCCTTATCCTTTGTGCAAGCAAAATTATATTATTTGATTTTACAAAAAAATACAAGTTGTTATGATAGTTTTGTAGCGTATTCCAAAAGAAGCGTTCTTTTTTCTCTGAATTTCTTAATAGCTTGCGTTGTTTGGCTTAAAATGTTTTTCTTCTTTTGTTTCTCGGAATTTGGTAAATGCTATAGCACCGCCGACTTTCTTCTATAAAAAAAGTAATTAGGATATTTGTTTATTCTTTTGAGTACTTCTAATACCCTTACATGAATTTTTTAAATCCTAACTCTCAAGTGCTAGAACCTCGGAATGTTCCGTTCTACCTAGAATGGGTCCAACAGACCCGAGCAAACTTCAAACTGAAATATCTCCGGCAGTTGAATTTTTAACCCGAAAATATGAAGTTTCTACAAAAAAGTTCCTTTGCAATCGAATTGTTATATTTTACGTTAATATAATTATCTTTGTACAACAAAAGGAATTCTCAACAAAATACGTGATTTTTTTAACAAAGGTTGAATTTTCAAGAAATTTCAGACATTTTTGAATGTATATTTTTTAAGCCACCTAAATAGATATAAAAACTGGACCTCTTTTCACATCCTCATCAAAGAAGGTATTAGATTTGTATAAAATTTGCCCCCCCCCCCCCGCCCCCGGTTTCTGTCAAATGTCCACGTTTAGAGATCCCCAGAATCGGAAAAACAAGTTTTTACGAATGTGCCTGCCTGTCTGTATGCCTGTCTGTATGTCTGTCTGTGAGCACGATAACTTTTGATAAAATCATTCTATCAGATTGGTCTTTGGTACACTTGTTAAGTGTCCTAAACTAAAGGTCAAGTTCGTTAGCTAGCCATTTTGGATGAAAATTCAAAAAGTGGGCACATTTTGAATATATTTGAGACCACTTTTTTTAATTTAAAAAATTCTCTGTACGGCTATTCATAGTATTCAAAATTCAAACCATTTATCTTAATAACTTTCTCCATATAATATCATATAATATAAGAAAAAGAAAAATTTTTTTTTCGAATGACCTACAAGATTATCACAACAACTTTTTGAATTTGTATGGAAAAGCATAAACTCAAATTTTAACAGCATAAAAAAATGATGAAAAATCCAAAAAGTACATTTTTCGGCCAAACTGTTCACAGTAGGTAAAAGATGGAAAAACAATAACTGTCCATTTAAGAAAGATCCACAAGTTTGTTATAAACTACGAGGGTAGTTCAATAAGTCCTTAGACTGAAGTATAAAAACAATTTTTTTTATTTTTAAACATAATCTCCTTGGAGCTCTATACACTTGGTCAATCGCTTTTAAAGTTTTTTTAATCCTTCAGAAAAGTGCGTTTTCGGAAGTTCCTCAAAATAAGCACTTACAGAGGTAATGACGTCTTCGTTGTCTGGAAATCTCTGTCCACCGAGCCATTTTTTCAAGTTTGGAAATAAGAAAAAGTCACTGGGGGCTAAATCTGGTGAATACGGTGGGTGTTCGAACAATTCGAATTTTAGTTCTTCAATTTTAGCCATTGAAACGAAGCAGGTGTGAACTCAGGCGTCGTCGTGATGAAAGAGAATTTTTTTTCTCGCCAAATGTGGTCGTTTTTTTTTTTAATTTCTTCTTTCAGCTGCTCTGATAATGATGATAATGATGATATTCACCAGTGATTGTTTTACCCTTTTCCAAGTAGTCAATAAGTATAATTCCACGTGCATCCCAAAAAACTGTAGCCATAACCTTACCAGCTGACTT
>NC_046659.1:110460561-110466155 GCF_010883055.1 Belonocnema kinseyi
CAGATGTGCCATGAACTGAGTCCAATTCATTTTTTATCTCATATGGAGTTAAACCCTTTAAATGAAAATGTTTGACTACCGCTCTGAACTCGTTTTTTTTCCATTTTTCTTAACGAACAATTTTTTTTTTCAATTGGTTATAAAAACACGTAAACTCAGAAGATGTGGACTGTGACTCTACGTGGGCAAATTATTAACACAACTTTTGTGTTTTAATTTCTTTCCATCGCGTGTGTGGGGTTTAAAAAGTTTTAATTTTTTATGTTTTTAATGCTATTTTTACGATTAAAACCAAAAACAGAAATACCAAAAAATTATTCAAGACAAATAAATCATTTTTACATTCTTATCAGAGAAGGCATTAGATTTTTATAAAATTTGACTTTCCTAGTTTCGATCAAATTGGCTTTTGGTACACTATTTTAATGTCCTAAGCTAAATGCCAAGTTCGTTAGTCAGACATTTTCGATAAAAGTACTAGACATGGGCCATTTCAAAAATTTTTGAGTACACATTTTTTCATGATTCAAAAATTCTTTGTACAAATGTTCATAGTACTTGAAAAGAAAAATGTTACTTTTCGATAGCCCTGCGAAATTATCCTATCAACTTTTTGAATTTTTGCGGAAAATTCAAATTTTTACTGCACGAAAACTAATTAAAAATCAAACATTGCATTTTGCGGTCAAACTATATAACTAAAAATTTGTTATTAATAAATTTTTAAAGGACACGTAGCTTTTGTCTTATTTATATAAAAAACATTAAAAATACAAAAATTTAATTTTTAGAGACACGGCACAAGCTAAGCTAAAATAAATAGATAACATTTTTCCACCGAAGGCAGAACGAAAAGTTTTATAAATGTTTTTTTTTACATTCTCATCAGAGAATGTATTAGATATGTGTGAAATTTAACGAACCGCCCCCTCCCCCCAGTCTTTGTCAAATTTCAACGTTTTGAGACCCTCTAATTGTGAAAAATAGGTTTCTATGAATGTGTCCGTTTTTGGACAATTAACTATTTACTAGACTTACGATAAGGTGTCAAGTATTTTTTTATTTAATGAAAAAAGCGTTTGTGTGTATAATTTGGCGGATACGCAAAATTGCGTCTGATTCTTCACAAATCAGTAAAAAACCGGAAAAAGAATATTCACCTATTTCATTTTATATCTAATCAAAAATATTCTCTCACTTATTATAGCTAATATAACAAGTGACTCCTTGGTATATATATATATTTTTTAATTCGCTTTTTCTTTTGTCATGTCAACGTATCATCACCTTCACGAGTAGTTGTAACATAAGTCAATGATTTAAAAAAATTGTATTAGTTAATAACTATGTTTTTCTTTCACAACCAGAGGGAAACCCACGCAGCATTCCTGAGGGTATGAGTCTTTACCGTTGTTCAAACAAAGATCTAAAGGGGCGCAAAATTGCAATATACAAAGGCAGTCGGTTTGTCGGAACAAGATGTAAGTCATAATTTAAATACGTAACAAATAATATAGAAAAAATATTTTAAAATTCTGTTTGAAAAGTTATAAAACAAGTTTTGCTCGAATTAAAGTGCACATGCAATCCAAGCATCTCGTTTAAAAAAAAACCGTTTTACCATTTTAACTAGAAGGCGTGCATAAATAACGGACTTTTCCTCCTGAAATTATAAACAAACTTGATATTCAACAAAAATGTTAACTTTTCTACCCAGACTAGCTTTTTATAAAAAGGCGAATTTATAAATAAGAATAATAATTTAAAAAAAAAAACAATCATCAAAAAAAGACAAAGTTTTAAACATGCAGTTAAATTTTTAAGTAAGAAATTCTTCTGTTTTCAGGCCTAAAAGACAAATTTTCAACCCAAGAATATGAATTTTCAAACTTAAAGAACAATTTTCTACAAAAAGACAATAATAACAACATAACATGATAACAAAGTATATTATTTTTAACACAAAAGATGAATTTTTGAACGAAAAGGACTTTTCTAACAAAAAGACGAATTCCTAACAAAATACATATACCACTAATTAAATTAATAGATTTTACACACAAAAAAATACAACTCTTAAGCAAAAAATATAAACATATAAAAAATTTGCAATAAAGTAGCTGAATTCATTAAATAAGAAACATAATTTTTCCCCTAAAATATAATATATCAATTTATAGTTAAACAATTAATTTTAAATTAAAAACCTAGCGTTACGCCAAAAATCAAATTTTCTACCAAATACTGCAATTTGCTACCGTTTTATTAAAAATACAGAAATTTTAAACAAAATAGTTCACGTTTCAATGAAAAAATTTAATTAAAAAGAATGTTAAAAAAGTATATACATTTTTAAAACAAATTTAATGTTTTAACAAAGAAACATCAGCTTTACGCTAAAACAGACTATTTACATTTTTATTATAAATTATTTTTTAATCTAAAAAATTAATCTTATGCAAAAAGAACAATTTTCTACAAAATAATTGAATTTTCTGTAAAACTGTGAAAGTTTTGACACAAATAGATCAATTTTCTACCGCAAGACATGAATTTTTAACAAAGAAGATTAAGTTTGCACGTGCGCATGAGAAAATAACATCTATGGCAAAAGTCATTTACTAGGTTTTTTCGCTCGACAGAAAAGATACCAAAATATATACATTTTCAATAAAATTGGTGTATTTTTTACGAGAAAATATGACGCTTTAACAAGAAAAAAAATGGATAGCAAAATATGTTTGAGCTTAAAGAGACTACATTTTTATTTTGTTCAAATAATCTGCTTATTAATCGTTTTGAAATTCATTTTGGAACTCTCAACTAATTAGATTTAATAATTAATTAAAAACCTGATGGTGCTACCTACAAAAAATGAAAGGTTTTACTTTTTCAAAATTTTCTCGCAATTTTTTAGTTTTGATTTCTCTGCTCGACACTTTACCTATTTGAGCGATAAAAAAACTAGCAGATATTTGAACTATAAAGGCACATATTAATCTTCATAAAAATTTGATAAAATTTTATGTACAAATAATTTTTTCAAATAATAAAAAATTTTACATACTCAAAAAGTAAAACTAAAATGTAATTTTTCAAACAATAATTGGTTGGCACAGAGTCAGGCACAATTCACATAGCATTTCTAATCTAATAGATCTTTTGAATCTTTCAATTAATTAATACATTTTTCTTTCATTTTCAGCATGTAAAAATTTTTTCAAATGCACAGTCGAACCCGAAATAAACGATTTCCTAGCAGAAGAGAAAACGCCTTATGGTTATTATAGTGAGGTGGGCCTTCTGAAGTTTAGTTTAAAACCTTAATCTCCATCTGTATCTCAAAGTAGAAGGAATTAAGAATGCTTTATTCCTTTTTTACGTCGACGAACCTTGCCTGTTCACTGCTATCAATGTGGAATGTACCTGAACACTCGACGATTTATCGTTTGTTTTTTTTATGAGAGGGCGTACGCAGATTTTGAACGCCTCATGGTTACCGTTGCATTTTCTGTGAGCTAAGCTTGCTATCATCAAGGCTAATATGTTTTCCAATCTTTTAATTTTTCTTTATTTACATTGCCTTTTTCAGTTACTTCAAATGTTATGATGATTTCCTCGTAATATATTGATAAACTGAACAAATACCAATATTTCCGAGAAATCTTATTCCTTTAATTAATTAAATTAAATAAGCATGTTCAATAAGACAGGTTTGGACAATAATTCAAATTATATTTTGAATCGTTATTAGTCCAAGGTTTTTAACTTATTTATAAATATAAATTAAGATTTTATTTCCTTCATACATGTAGGTTATAAGTCAGAATAAATATTATTTTCACTGCATTACAATTATTGCGACTTCTTTTCCCTCAATTCCAAAAATTAGTAATGTCTTGTATTTAGCCGTCACAGACACCTTACTTAAAATTTGCTCTCGATGTATCTCACTCAACAACTCCGGTTGTAGCGATTGTTTGAATAAACATTTATTATTTAGTGCAAATAAATTTTATAATCGAATTCAATCCCTCTCTGCTGAGGAGCAGCAGTGTTATGTTTAACGCACCGACAAGAACAAAACTTATTTTTATATAAAAGAAATGCATATCCACTCAGAGCCATTTTCTGCTACGTCTTATACACTAAGCCTCTGTCTTAATTGCGATGACGTTTTGTAAATAATTATAAATTAAATTTTCTGACCGTAATATTCCGGTTGAAGCTAGGATTTATTAAAGGTTTTGATTTCTAGATGTTTCATAAAGATGTTACCTATTACAGGTGATATTACAGATACGATTGCTGCTCCACAGTTTATGCATAGAATTGGTTGTTGAAAAATAAGTAAGGATTATTCAGACAGTGCTCCATCAAAGGTATAACGCTCAAAAGGGAGGTTTGTAAAAGATTTAATAATATTGATTGTATCAGAGATTAGTACTTTCGTGAAGAGAGATACCATATAAAAACTCACCATGTTGTCTTGGGGTTAAATGTGAATCTGTTGTATCTTCTGGATAAAGTCAAAAGAGTTTTGGACGTGAGTAATAGAGCTATCTGTGGAAGTATTCAGTTTATGGGCGAGAAGCATGCTAGCTTGTAACTTGGTGAGTATATTGACCTGATGATCGGCCTGAGTGAAATGTGGCAAATTCTATATTGGAAAAATCGGGAGAGCGCTGAGCCAACCTAGCATTAGCTGTAAATCCTATCGAAACAGGACATAACATTTTATTTCTAAAAACACCCGCCATCGCAAACACAAAAATAACTTTCAAAGAAAACATCAAGAAGCAATCGAAATCTTAAGACACCCCAATAACATCAATAGGAACAATGGATATGATACTAATTCGATTTGACTTTTCGTCCTCCGGGATCTGAAAAAGAAACTTGATTGGCCAATCAGGTTCGACAAGTCCCCACGGTGGGCGCTCTGGCCAATCGCAAGCATCGTAAAGAGTATATATATAGGAACAACATAACCTGATACCTCAGTTTCAGGTTAGTCTGAACATGCGCACTGCAATGTACACGAAATATCGAAAAAATTGGTGTTTTTGTTCACGATTGAAATCCAAAGTAGAATAATTTTCTACCCAAGAAGACGAATTTTATTCATAATAGATGAATTTTCTACTAAATTTTGAAATTTTTAAACTAAAAATAGGAATTTTCCACAAAACAGTTGAATTTGAAACCCAAAAATACGAATTTTTCAACAGAAATGTTTATTCAGAACCAAGTAGTTAAATTTTCGATCTAAGGGAATGAATTATCAACCAAATATTGAAGTCCTTAAAAAAATAGCTGAGTCCCGTTAATTTCAAAATATGTCTTTTCGCTTTCCCTGAATGTAGATTTGATCATTTAAAAGACTCGCAGAAAGAAATATTGCCAAATTCGTAAAAATCCTTAAGAAGTAAGCTTGACTTGAAGACTAGTGACAAATAATATTACATATGTGTGCATAATAGATCTAACAACAAAGGAGGAGGGTCGGTAAGGCCGGTTTTTGGCCTAATTTATTTTTGGACCAAAAAATCTGAAAAAATCATGGTAGTATCTTATAAGTATCCCGAGTCGAT
>NC_046659.1:110466255-110486942 GCF_010883055.1 Belonocnema kinseyi
AATACAGTTGGTGGGTAGTGGTGTTTCCTATATTTGTAGGGGGGTGGGGTGGCTGGGGGGTGGAGGGTAGTCCGTTTAGCGTGCAATCGACTCGTGATACTTATAAGATACTACCATGATTTTTTCAGGTTCTTTGGTCCAAAGATAAATTAGGTCAAAAACCGGCCTTACCGACCCTCCCCCTTTAAGATTTATTTAATCCTCAATTTTGTTATCAAATTTTCAGTTTAAATCATTAATTTTTAACTGAGAAGAAGTCAACTTTGCTACAACAGTTACACATTTAACCGGAAACATCTTAATTTTCAGTAAAAAACTGTTAAATAAATCCAAAATGTACGAAATTTCTGCAAAAGAGATGGACTCTCAATAAAGCAAGATTTTTCAATCGATAAAGAAAAGAAATAGCATCCAAAATGTGGAGCTTCCAAGCGATAAAGACGAATTTAACTAAAAGAAGACGAGTTTTCAAAAAAATAATTGAATTTTGAACTAAAGGATAATCCCTTTTCTAGAAAAATAGAAAACCTCATTTTTTAGTAAAAAGATTAATTTTTAACAGAAAACAAATGTCGAAACATATTTGCTAAATATTTTACGAAACAAATATAATTAATATATTGACATAATGATAAATTTTCATTTAACCCTTATGACCACAAATGAGTCTCATAGTTAAAGAGTTTAACTACGCTTTCGGACGTTTAGCATGACACTGGGACTATTAGTTTATTCTTAGCAGCTTTTTAAAAGTTAAGTTGGGTCCTTTGGACCCAAGTGTGGTCAGTGCGTTCGAAAGTGATTTTTGGTGTCAATTTTTATTTAAGCGTATATTGACTTCAGATAAAATAATATAGTCTAGAAAGTGTATTTGCCAATGTCAACATTTTTTTAGAAGACATATAGCGTTTAAAAATGATGATTTTTAATGAAGTAACGAGATGCGGTTTCACGCTTTGCCGTTTTCCAAGAGCACAGCATCTACATGTGCAATAAGACCTACATGTTCGTTTAAAGTTTCTTCTTGAGAAGTAATAAAAAAATTTTAAACTAAGAATATTCAATAGTTGTTTTTTTATAGTGATTTCTGTCGCCTGGGTCCTTTAGACCCAAGTGTGGTCAGCGTTTTACTCTACAGAAGTGTGATCACTGAAGGTTAAACACACGAAGTTAGAGAATGCTAAAAATTAATTTTCAAACTTCATATAAAAAACTATCGTATAGAGTTTTATAGGAAAATTTATTTTATATAAATTATTTTAAATCTTTTTATTCAAATTAGTTAATCAATTTTGATTTCACAAATTCATAGATTGACGAGACATTGGGAAACATAGATTTTACAAATGTCGTTGTTTGTAATGCTAACAATTTGTACCGGAGATATGAAGACAGCCGAGTTTTATTGGCATAAGAATAGGCTTCAGGGTCTAGGAATTGAGGTTTTCAATTTTAAAAGTTTGTTTGAGCTTAAGAAATATCGCAGCGCCACTTCCATGCCATCTACGGGCATGAAGTTTTCATTATTTTGAAGGTTTTGTACTAACTGACAGTGGTAATAACCAGTAATAACCGACAGTGATCAGTATATATTCCACTGAGTTTTTTCAAACTGTCTCATTCGCCGTTCCGAAAATCATCCTGTAACAATGAAGATCTACTTAAGCGCCCTGCCTCTTACCCTTGGGGTTATTCTGCATATTCGTGGTGAGAATACTCAACATAATATAAATTTCAAATTTAAATGTGAAATATTACGTACTCCCAGAATAATGGAGTTTAAGCAAATGAGCTGAATTTCAAAATATTTAATAACAAAAAGACAAAAAGTTTTAATTTTTAACCATTATTTCCGCTTTTTTAAAAATCACGAGCAGATGGAACATTATCAGCTTTAAAGCCATTTGAATAATTTGCTATCACTTTTACCACTTACTTACAAAATATGATAAAATTCATAATCATTCTGCTTTTATGGTATCTTTTTATATATGCCACAGTGCTGATACATTTGTATTAGTGCATTTTTGTTTGATACCTAGTTTCAGTGAGGGCTATGTATGTGTTTCTTCGCTTTCTAAACCAAAATTTCGTAGTTTTATCGAAACCTTCTATGCTAACTGATGTTAGACGCAAAGACGCTTTGATTTGCGATTCGTCCAATTTCACTTTTTTTGTTTTTCAGTTTCAAGATGTTTAATCTTTTAATATTATGCTCTTCATATATTCGATGAAAGGTTTTATTTTACTTCCAAAGCTTCTGTTAATCACTCATCAAGTCTCAGAAACTCAAACTCATAATTATCTTAATTTTGACCGCATCGGAATTAAAATGGTTCATCATTTGTTTCCAAATCCATACGTTTTTTTACTAAAAATTACTTAAATGAAATTTTTTTGTATAAGCTCATAATTTCCAAAATTAGAATTATTTAGGTCCAGAGATTCATTGTCCTGAAAAAGTTCGCCGGAATGTAACTACAGCATTGAGACAGATAACGTTGAATCAACACAAATCTGTTTTGCTTGAATGTTTGTGCAAATTGAAAGCATGTGTCATACTATGAAAATAGTCTTATATAATTTTATTCTTTGATCAAGCGTTATCTCTAATGATGCTTCAAATATCGTTAAATTTTCGGCACAAAAATTACCCAATTTTATTTTCCTTTCTAGAAATATTTCATTCTTAAGTTTCCAATGAATGCTTTTGAAATTCTACTATCCTTTTTAAACTATCCTACATGTCACCCATTATTTCAGTAAGATCTATGAGAAATAAAATAAGTTTTTATGGACATGATTATTTTCGTGTAAAGATTTTGGTAACCTGGGATCCTTTATTCTTAATTCGATAATATATCGAAAATGAAAACTGCTACCAAATTTTGTAGGATATTTAAAAAAAATTATATTGATTCCTGGAACTTTTCTTCGTACCTAACGTCAATTGGCGCAGAATGTCAATTTTCGATTTCTTTTCATAGTATTTTTGATAATTATAAACAAAATCACAAGTTCTATGAAAAATGGTTAAATAAAATTTGGTTACATTTTCTAAAAACTGCGATTTCTTTTAGAAATTTTTTTCCATATCACACATTGGTTAACTGAAAATTTAAGTTTTTGACTTTTTTCAGAGTATTTTCAACAAATTAAACTTAAATGATCAATCTTACTGAAAACAGAAATGAAAGATTTTATAGGGTTTTCGAAAAGCTATCATTTATTTTTAAGACGAATTTTTAGCAAAACAGTTGAATTTTATCCTAAAAATATTAATTTTTAACGAAAAAGTTTTTAAACAAAAAATACGAATTCGTAACAAAATAGTTAAATCTACAACCAAAGAGTAAATTGTTAATAAAAAGAAATGGATTTTCTGCGCAAACAGACGAATTTTTGTGCAACTGAATAAATTTTCATAATGCCAAAAGATTAAATTTATTATTGAAGAGACAGTTCAACTTCCAGCCTCAGAATAATTTCAAATTCAACCCGAAAATATTAATTTTTCACTTTAATGATAAATCTTTAAAAAAATAAAATTAATTTTTCAAACAGTAGTTTAGCTTTAAACCAATTTTAATTGGAGGGGTGGAAGGTGTATTTTTGACCTGATTACGTAAAATTTTTAATTGCATTTTATATTAAAAAAAAGAACGGTGTTTCTAAATGTCTCTAAAATATGAAATTCATTTTTATCGCAAACCGGATTGATTGCGACACTGCATTAATTTAACTTTTCAGTGACTATTTTCAGTTTTGTTTATTATTAACAAATAATTTCACTTCCTTATGAAATTTATATCTAAGTGTTTTTAAACATTATTGATAGAAGAAAACATTTCGCCTGTACATGATTTTTTTATGTTGAGAAATGGTTCTTTACCTAACATTTTGCTACCATAAAAGAATTTGCAACCTTTTTCTACATTTATGAAGTCAAACTGAAATATTTTTTTTACTAAAGATTAATTTCTCTTAAATTTACTATTTTGATTTAAAAATTCATCTGTTTTAATAGAAATGTAATATTTCCGCATCAAAAACATAATCGTAAAATTTTTTAATAACGAAATTAAAGCCTGACCAAAAATATTTAGCTTTTTTTATTAGGTTGGAATAATTTCGGTTATATTTAAACAAAACAGGGAATTAATTATTGTATTAAATCTAATTATCGATAATAATTGCCTATTAAATAAATACTAATTTTGTAAACGTATGTGAATTTACTTGAGACTGTCAATATTCATTTTAAAAAGCCTATAGATGTGATGCAAATCAGCAATTGACATTGAAAAAAGGGAACAGATTGTTTAAAAGATTTACGTTTTTTGAAAACAATGAGATTGTAATTTCTTAAAACTTGAAAGTAGATTAAACACACAAACTGATCTTTTTCTGTGCAAAGGAGACAAGCAAAACGCACATTTACCTTCCTTGTCTTTCATTTTCTAATAGTAAAAACGTACAAAATTAAAAATTCAAGAACAAAACATTGTTTATTAACAAGAGTATATAAAAATTTTAAAACGAGTTGAGTAAATTATTATACCCGATAGATATAAATAAAATAATTCATATGTACGACGTACATGATATATATATATATATATATATGTATATATATATTAAAAAGGAGAAAAATATCAAATTAGTCGAATCGTTTCAGCCGAGCAAAACAAAGTTGTGGGTTGACATCCGAAAAAAGTAAAAAAATCCTAATTTTGTTAATATCTTCTGTTCTTTTTTTTTAATTAAAAATTGAAAATGTTGAGAATTTGTTATTAGTAATTTTATTAAGATAAAGTTAAGATTGTTTTATGTAAAAATACGACCTACAGGTCGAAGGGAAATGTTTCTTTAAATCAAAAAATGACTCATTGTTCCAAATGAATGTGAATTAAAATGAATATTTATATAAATATTTATTAATATTTCGGGTCAAATTCCCAAATTTCTCTGTATCAGAATTTAGGGTTTTTTGGGATCATGAACGTAAAATAACCAATTTCAAAAAACCACCCCCACCAAAAATAAAACTACCCCTCTACTTAAAAACGCAAATTCCGAAAAAACGAAAAACACCATATTTGGGGCTCCCGAATGTCCGAAAAGAATCCAAAAACTACGCCCATTTTCCAAAACATCAACCCACTAGTACAAACTTAAACCTCGATATTTCATTTTTGAAGAGCCTAAAAATTGGAGACTTGAATGATACTGGAAAATTTGCAAAAGGATTATTTTTTACAATTTCACATCTACGTGGTAGAGAGAGGTTGATTTTGGACGCTAAAGGGTGGGTCCAAAAAACGGAGTGGGTATTATCGAGGGCCCCAAAAATCAGAGACTCCGTTCACACTGAAAAATTCTGAAAAAGATTATTTTTGCATAAATTTTATACCTATGTGGTAAATAGGGGTTGATTGTAAATGTCCAGAATTTAAGCCAGAAAATCGTAGTCTTTTTCGGGGATTCAAAAAATCAGAGACTCCATTGACACTGAACAATTTTTAAAAAGATTATATTTTTAGAATTCCATATCTACGTGGCAGAGAGGGGTGGATTTTAGGCGTTAAGGGTTGGAGCCGAAAACCGAAAAGGTTGTTATTTAGGTGCTCAAAAATCAGACACTATTGACACTAGAAAATTCAAAACTAGATTATTTTTTGACAAAGTTATACCTACGTGGTATAGAGGGGTTGATTTTAGACGTTAAGGTGTTGGAGCTAAAAATCGGACAGGGTATTTCCAAGGAGCCTAAAAATCAGAGACTTCATTTGAACTGGAAAATTCTCAAAAATACCTTCGAAATATGCCCTCCTCGAAAATATCCACTCCAATTTTTTTGGCTCCAACTCGTAACGTCTAAAATCAACCCCTCTCTACCACGTAGATCTAAAATTGTAAACTCTTAATATTTTTACGAATGTTCCAGTGTCAATTATGTCTCTGATCTTTGGCCCTTCAAAAATACTCCTTCCGATTTTTAGGCCCCAACCCTTAACGTCTAGAAACAACCCCTCTCTACCATGTCGATACAACTTTGTGAAAAAATAACCTTGTTGAGAATTTTCCAGTGTCAATGGAGTCTTTATTTTTTATGCTCCTTGAAAATAACCTTTCTGATTTTTCGCTCCAACCCTTAACGTCTCAAATCAAACCCTTTCTACCACGTCGATAGAAAATTGTAAACAAATAATATTTTTGAAAATTTCCCAGTATAAATGGTGTCTCGGATTTTTGAGCTCCTCGAAAATACCGACTTCGATTTTCAGCTGTAACCCTTAAGTCTGTGCAATAAACCCCCCCCCCCCAACCACGTCGATATAACTTTGTAAAAAAATAATATTTTTGAAAATTTTCCAGTGGAATTTGGAGTCTCTGATTTTTGAGATATTCGATAATACCGACTCCGATTTTTTTCTTCAACCCTTAACGTCTAAAATCAACTCCTCCCCACCACGTAGATATGAAATTGTAAAAACTTAATCTTTTGCGAATTTTCCTGTGTCAATAAATTTTTTTATTTTTGGGCCCCTCGAAAATACACACTTCGATTTTTAAACCCCAACCCTTAACGTCTAGAATCAACCCCTCTCGATCATGGAGATATAAGTTTGTCAAAAAATAATCTTTTTGATGATTTTTCAGTGTCATTGAAGTGTTTGATTTTTGGGCTTGCTCGGAAATACCCTCTTCGATTTTTAGGCTCCAACCCTTAACCTCTAAAATCAACCCCTATCTACCATGTCGATATAACTTTTTAAAAAAATTATCTTTTTGAGAATTTTCCAGTAATAATGGAGTCTCTGGTTTTGGGCTCCTCGAAAATAGCCTTTCTTATTTTTAGCTCTAACCCTTGACGTCTAAAATCAACCCTTTTCTACCACGTAGATATGAAGTTTAGAAAAATAATTTTTTCAAGGTTTTCCAGTTTCAATAAAGTCTCTTATTTTTGGTCTCCCCGGTAATACCCATACCGATTTTTGGGCTTAAAACATAATCTCTCAAATTAATCCCTCCCTAAGACGGGGATATGAAATTGTAAAAACTTAATCTCTTGAAGAAGTTTCCAGTGTCAATTGAGTTTCTGATGTTGTGGCTCTTGGAAAATAATTACTCCAATTTTTCGGCTGTAATCCTTAACGTCTCAAATCAACCCTCGCCTTCAACGTCGATATAACTTTGTAAACAAAAATCTTTTTAGGAATTTTTCAGTGTCAGTGGTGTCTCTTATTGTTGAGATCCTCAAAAATACCCTTTCCGATTTTAGGCCTAAACCCTCAACGTCTGAAACCAATCCCTCCCTACCACGAATATATGTAGTTGTAAAAAAATAATCTTTTTGACAATTTCCTATAGTCAATTCTGTCTCTGTTTTTTAGGCTACTCGAAAATACCATTTCCGATTCTCGGTCCTAACCCTTAACGACTAAAATGAACCCCTATTTACCACGTAGATATATAACTGTAAAAAAGAATATTTTTGAGAATTCTTCAGCGTCAACGGCATCTCTGACTTTTGGGTTCCTTGAAAATACACACCTTAATTTTTTTGCCTTAAGCCTTATCGGCTAAAATCAACTCCTCTCTACCACGTAGGTATAAAGTTTTAAAAAGCTCATCTTTTTGAGAATTTCTCATAGTAAATGGAGTCTCTGATTTTTGGGCTTCTCGATAATAGCCACTCCGATTTTTGTCTCGAAGCCTTAGCATCTAAAATCAACCCCTCTCTAACACGCAGATATTAAGTTGTCAATAAATTTTTTTGAGAATTTGCAAGTTCGAATGGTTTAAAATTTTACTAGTGGGTTAATGTTTTTGTACGTAATGGTGGTTTTTCTAAACTTTTATTTGGTGCAATTTGAGAGCTTAAAATAAGTTCAAAATCGAGTGCAATTTGTGTTTTGCAGATTTCTTTTTCCGCAAGGGGGTGGTTTTTTGAAAATAGGGTAGTTTTTGGATTTTTGCGTGCATTCAGAAGACAAAAATAAGCCCAAAATCTGTTTTTTTTTGTTTCTAATGAAGTTGAGTTTTTAAATAGGGGATAGTTTTCTTTTTAGTAGGTGTGGTTTTTTGAAATTGGTTGTTGTTGCTTTCAAGATCCCAAAAAAGCCTTAAATTCTGATATAAAGAAATTTGAGGATTTCGTTTATAGAGGTGCTAGCTCGATAGACCTAATTGTCGCCTGAAAGTTAATTGAGGGCATTAATTGGTGCATCGTAAATGGTGCATTGAATATACACATATAGACTGAAAAATGATATACATTGCGGCGGTTATTTTTGTAACGAATAGTGGTGAGAAGATATCGAATTTTTTCAATACGTGTTTTTTATATGAATGTAAATTTTACATAAGCGATTCATATGACATTTTAGAATAATGAGAGAGCACAACAATTTATCACAATTTATGGTGTTCATGGTTTATAAGTGTTTTTCATCTTGATTTTTTCAGTTTTTAAATTACGTTTGTACAGTACAGGAGGTTGTTTTTTAAAATGAAGGTTTATTTTACAAAAGTGTTTAATATCACATTTAAAGACAAAAATAAAAAAATCTAACCTAGTCATTTTTTTAAAATTTAATGATTTTAAATGATTTTTGTAGAGGGCGCCGCTGAGTTGGCGGCAGGCTAGCGCCGCCCTGTTTTATCGAAAACTAATAGAGCAAAAATATTCTTTCTTTGTAAAAAATATCAAGAAAATAGCAAAAAGTATGTATTATATGACGTTTTGTTTTTTGTTAGTCAGGCTGCTAAATTGTCTGACCTAATTTCAACGAATCTAGACCTTTTGAATTAAGAAATCATTTTGTTGAATCTAAGAAATATGTATTTAAATCAAGAAAATACAGCCAAGAAATTCATTTCTTTAGATCATTAAAATATAGGTGCCTAATTTAAATTAAAATCACTTCTGTTAAAGAATATTTTCTTGATACTAAGAATTAGGATTTTAGTAAATGCTTTCTAACAAAAAAATATTTCTAAAAAATTTGTAAATCTTTTTTGATTTTATAAATGAGATCTTATTTAATCTTGTAGCTTGCATCGTTTGTACACAATTTAATTTTTCTTTATTTTTAATTACGTTTACCAATTGAACAGAAAATGCTTATCCTAAAAATAAGTAATTCCTGACCAATTTTTAGATCTCTTTTAGTTGAACAATTTTTGTCCATCTACCTCTTTTCATATCTTGCTTTGTTTTACCTTTTTCAATTTTCATCAAACATGGCTGGTTAACGAACTCAATTTTTCTTTTTGATTTATTGAATAGTGTGCCAAAGCGAAATGCAATTGAACTATTCTTTCGAAAGGTATCCAGTATACAAAAAACCAGCACAACCACTACAATGACAACGCTGGACAGACAGACAGAGACCAACGTAAAAAGTTGTTTTCGACATTGGATGAAATACGCGAATGTAATTTCTCCCTTAAAATTATTACCTTCTTATTATAAATGAGAATGTAATAATTAACTATTTTTGATGCGATCAAAATTTGAATTTTGGTTTTTTTAAAACTTTTTCTGGATCTTTGAAATCCTATAACTTTGGTAATTTGTATTTTATCAAGAAAAGTCGGCGGGATAAATCTTTTATATTTTTGTGCACTATAAATAATTCTCGATAGAATTTTTTAATTTTGAAAAAAGTGTTCTCAAATTTTTTGAAAACCTCTAACTTTTTGAATTTCTATTACAAACAGTTGGTTAAAGAAGTCGATCTTGTTTTTGGTCTCTCTAACTGTGTGCCAAAATACAATCCAATTCGACTATTCTTCAGAAAGATATCCGATATACCGAAAAACAGCTCCATCAGAACAATAACAATAACGACAAAAACAATGACAACGCCGGACAGTAGACACCGTCGTAAAAACTTTTTTTTTTCAAAATCAGGGGGCCTCAAAATGTCCAACATTTGATGAAATCTGCAAATGTGATTTTTCGCATAAAACTAATACCTTCTGATTTTGGATGAGTATGTAATAATCCATATATTTGTGCTTTAAGTTTCAAGTTCAATGCTCCACGAGATAGGAAGTGCGGAAACATTTGCGTCACCTGATCATCAGCCGGCACCTCAACATCAGGTGGTATCCTCACCTCATACTGAACAACAAAAGCAAAAATATCCGCTGCTGCAATTGCCAAATGTGTACACAAAATTACCTGTACCCAGGTACTCAATCATTGATAGCGGAATCCTTGATTCTGTATTCTATGCTGAACAGATTTTCACACTCGAGAATCTTAAAACAGAACGTGAGTACTATAATTTAGAGACAAAAATAGAATCTAGACCACAAATCAGGGATTTTTGCCTGAAACGTCTCATGTTTTCAAATAATCAATGGCCCCGATGCATTAAGGGCACATTAGGATGGTCCAAAAAATTTTTTATCCGATTTTCTTTCATATCAATAAAAAACTCGATTGAATACACCAAAAATTATTCTATTTTTTTAAAAGAAATTATATCTAGAGCTGGCGTAAGCTCCATGCAGCTTGAAAGGTATTTTCCATGAGAAAACAGGCCGTTTATGTCAATTTTATACAGAATCATCAATATTAGGCGAGTCGTGCTGAAACTCAAAATTCTTTTTTAGAAGAACACGCAGAATATAAATAAAATGTTATTTTTGAAATGCCGCATACATAAGTCTGTGTTACAGTGTCGCAAAGAACCCCATATGTTAAAAAATTGGGATTAAAGAACATAATTTTTTGAACAATCTACTTTCATTTGGAATAATATTCGCTTATAATATTACTGGAAAATTGGAGATTAAAAAAAAATCACTTCTTGTACACTTTTTAATTAGTGTAAGGTAAATAATGAGCTAATGTTATTAAAATTATACGGTTAAACAATTTATTATTATTTTTCATTCACATTTACTTTGAATAATAGTGAAAAGTTGAGGTTTTTCTCATTTTTCTCATTTTTTGCTTACTTTTTACTTAGTAAATTTTCCGTTCGACCTAAAACGGATCCATTCGACCCAAGCAAACTTTAAACTGAAATATTTTATACTAATTTTTCTATATATTCTATATATATTGTCATAATGTATGAGTCCTCAAAGTTGGCCATTTTCGCCAGCTTTTACGGGACAAAAGTAGAGTTTGTTTTTTTCAAAATTAATCGTGTCCGTTTTAGTTTGCGTTAATTATGTCAAAGGATAAAATAGAGTCTACAAAAATCTGCGTAAATTATGATAAAAAGGTATTTTGGAATAAGAATAGATAATTTTTTTTTAATATCTCGTTTTCTGTGCATTTTACAGCATAATTATTCAAAATTAAATTAAAGTGAAGTCAGTTTGGCGCAAGTTTAACGAATAAAAAATCCTAGACCTAATTGGTCACGAGATATGACTTTGGAAAGTGCACTCTTCCTACAAAAAGGCACCTGAGTATACAGTGAAGTAGAAATATGCTCGGATTTCGAAAACTTTGTTTCAAATAAGTGTATATATTTCATTTAGCATGTATAATGCGTTTGTACCATTGATAAATAATTAATTGTTTATAACATAGGCTTTCTATCACAACTTGTAGTGACTTTTTGGCCTTCTTTTTAGTATTTTCGTTACAAGAAAGTGATTGAAATTGACTGCTAATATATATGTTTTTTAATCGATACAAAATATCTTTTATTAATAATTTTTTATGATGAAATCTTTTCAAAACCACTGTGGAGTACTTTTCCCGTACTTTTCCGACAAAAAGTAGTTATAATTGATTAAAAATTTGTTATGTATTTATTTTCAGTAACAAAATTGTTTTTTAATAAATTTGTATAACAAAATATATCCCTAGGCATTATATGTAATGCCTAGCCACTTGAGGCAAAGAATATAATCGAACACGCATTACATAATTTTGCCCAGGCAATATATGTCGATGGGTTCTACTAATAATAGGCTATCTTCTTGCTCCCGTTAAAAATTAGGCTAACTTCATTTAGCTAAGTTTTCAGGAGGAATAAATAACGTATTCTTTTTCGAAATATTTCAAACGAATTCAAAAGGCTAGCATTTTTTATTACAGCTTATAGTGCAATTTAAGCTCTTATAACTTTAAAAACTAGAAATTTTAAGGGTACCGCAGGAACTTTTTTTCAAAAAATCGATTTTCCAAAAATGACGAATTCTTGTATTGAATATATGTAGAGACTCTGTGGAAGTGGCTGCTTTGGTCGTAAATTCAGGAACATGTCTGTTACCACTCGGTACAGTTCGGAAAAGTTCGGCAGTAGTCGAAGAGGAGAGGCAAAGCTCAGAGAGCATGAGTATCGTCTGAGCCACACACGAGGCAAAAGTTTTTGTAAGATTAGTTTTTTGATTGTCGAATAAGGATCGAAAGTCTAAGAAATGTTTTTTTTTTATTTCGCCAATCACCGATCTCAAGATTTAATATTTGGCGACTGTGACAGGACTTGGTTTTGTGTAATCTGGTGGGATCGCGTTGGCGCTTGAAAGTGGGCAAGATGGAGGTCCTCAAAACACGAAGGAAAGTTTTACGTGCAGCGTTTAGTAAAGCATATAATAGCTTCTCCTCTAAAGTGGATGGTGATGCGCCGGTAGAAGATAAAATTGTAGCTTTCAGAGTCCTGGAGACGAAAATGACGGAATTGCATGCAATACATGAGGCGTACAACAAGATGCTGTTTGAAAAGGAAGATGACGACAAGGCTATCCCCAAGGAATTAGAATCGGACGACATGTATCAAACATATTATTTGAGAGCGAAGCTGAAGACCGCAGTCGCAGATACTGGTGTAACAAGGTCTGAGGAGATAAGAAACCTTCCAGTCACTGACCACAGGACGACGATAAAGCTGCCAAGAATTGAATTGCCTAAATTCAATGGCATCGTAAAAGAATAGCTGCTATTCTGGAGTCAGCTTCAGAAAATCGACGAAGACAAGTCAATAACCAATGAGGACAAGTACCAATATTAAGCATAAGCTACAGTTCCAGGTTCGAGAGCGAACGAGATCGTGAATAGTTTTTCACCTACATGAGAAAATTAAGGCAAAGCAATTAAATGCTTAAAAACGAATTTTAGTGTGGAAGATATTGTAGTGGAATTTTACATCAGAGAGCTGATTGGCCTGGTGGTAAACAATACAACTCAGGGGAATAAAAATCTATTTTTGCTAGCTTGTATGATAAATTAGAGTCCTAAAACCGCGCGCTCGAGAATCTTGGGGTAAAGTCCGACACAAGTGCTACTATGCTGTATCTTTTAGTGGAATCGTGTCTGCCAGAAGAAGTGTTCTGAGCCTGGCAATGAAGTGGACTATAAGGATCTGCGGAAGTCTCTGACGAGGATGGACAGCGTGCGAAGACCGACCGACTCACGAAGCTACTCAGTTTTCTACAAATAGGAGTCGAGAATGACAAGCGCATAGGTATGCACTCACTGCATCGGGAGAAGAAAGAAATGTAGAATGATTTTTTTGTAAATTAAGTCACAAAATTCAGTATTGCGAATCAACGCGAAAAATTACTTTGGACGCACGCAAAGAAATTGTTAAGAGAGAAAATTTTCGTGTATTTGTTTGAGACGCGGACTCATTGCGAAAAGATGTAAGGTTAGAGTGAAATGTGATTGGTGTTCTGAGCGACAAGTATTGTTAATGTGCTAGGATCTCGTTCATAAAAATAAGGAGCAAGGAGAGAGGAAAAAAAAACCGAAAAAAAAGTTCGAGCGACGTGATCGGGAAAATAAATCTGATACGCCGGATAAGCTGCCTGAGGAAAAATCTGTAGCCACATTTTCTGAGTCTCCTTCGGTTTGTTTGCAGAAAGTTCGCGTTAAGCTGTATTCGGAATCTCGAGAAAAAATTGTACGAGCATTAATAGACACTGCCTCTCATCGTTCTTGTATTCACACTGACGTTGCTCGCAGGTTAGGTTATGTTCCTATTGAGGTTGAGGAAGTTGGACATTCTCTGTTCCGCGAGGTCAAACTGGGCTGTAAAAAATTGAATTCGTTTTTTATACGAATGAAAAGTTTGGTACGTCGTATGCATGCAACTTCAAAGTTTTGAATCAGGATATCATTTATGATACGATAGAGAGTATACAATATGATACGTGAGTCGAAGAATTTTGGCATTAATATATAATTTTAAATGACATCGACGGAACAAGCGGCGATATAGATATTCTTATTAGAGCAGATGTAGCCGGTAAATTAATGACAGGTAGAAAATATGAAGTAGAGAATAGTTAAACTGCTTTTGGGGCGTGCTTGAGATAGACTGTTATGGGAAAAGTACCTAAAGAGTCTGAGGCATCTGACACCGCGATGACACTCACAACAATGTTCGTGCAAGAGGCCAGAGTAGCCGATTTGTGGAGTTTGGATGTTATTGGTATTACCGACCCGATACAAAAATAGACAAATCTGTGAGAGATGAGCAGGTTAGCGAAAGTCCAGGAAATGTGGTTGTTTCTGTTGATTTCGCCAATCACCGATCTCAAGATTTAACAATGTCAAAAAATACAAATTAATGCAAGTGTCTTGAGCGCGCCGAACGAGCATTTTCCTAAATGCAAAAACTTAAACGCGTTTTTCTCGAAACAACCTTTTTTGGACTGGTCCACATAAATTTGAAAAAACTATTCAACCGATCAGGCTGAAAGTTTAATAGCCTATTCTACACACAAATGCTAATCGGGTAGACCTCCAGAATTATTATCGGTTAAAATATAACGCTTTTTTGAACAATTTTAAACAAAATTTTGTTCAGATGACTACAACTTTATAAATCATGTCTACCAGTTACAAGCAGGGCTAACTTTGGGCAGCCGTCTCAGCCAGATTTACCATTAAAAAATATTAAAAAATTGTTTCTATTACTTCGAAATGTCAAATTTTATTTGCAGGTTAAAGAAGACTATGAGAAATTGCATAAATTGATAGAAATCAACACACGCTTATTTACTATTTATTACAGCATGGCATTACTGTAATAGCATTTTCATTTAAAAACAAGGAATAACTGCTTAGCCACTGTCCTTAGGGACATCACTGGTTATTGCTAAACAGCATAATCAATTTTTAATAAAAAATTTTCATCAGATCTTGATTCTTTTCAAATTAAAATCTAATACCATTTTTGAAAGATTCGTCACAAGCAACGTCTCAAAAAACATTTAAACCGTTTTTTATTCTACAAAAAAGTTTTTTTTTGTGATTTTCAGAAATCCTTGTTTTTAAAGGTATTCAGATTTATAAAAAGGCCTTGAATGATTGCAAGAATAGTGTATCCGCATTTATAACTGTAAAAATTTGAGTTTGGATTTTTGACGGCTGATCTACAGTATAAAAAAATGATTTGAATGAATAAAAATTGCTTAAACAATTAAAAAGTGAAAGTATGTTATGTTTGAAATATTATTATTGAAATTCGTCCCAAAAAATGATGACTTTTTACATTTTACATGTAAAAAAAAATTGTTTATATGAACAGTAATTGTATAAAAAATAATAATTAGTGGAAAAAATTGCAAATTTGAGACTTTTTGTGACTTATCCAAATAATTGCCAGTTGTTCAGAAAAATACAATTTATCATGGTAAAAGAAAATTAATGAATAAAAGTGATTTTTTTAGAATATGCAGCGTTGAACTCATTTTAATCCATATACTTAATATGAAATGTGTATTACCTAATCTGTCATACTTATCGTTCTTTTTTCATAAAGTGAAGAAGTTGAATGTTTCTAGTTTTCGTCAAATCAAAAAGTTCCTGAAAAGGATATACCAAGAAGTTATAGGTGAAGAGATTTTTTGTTCTTCTGAAAAATTGTCCAAATAAGGGTCATCCCCTTATGATTACCGACCATTCAATTAACGGTGGATAAACGCTAATACAGAATGGATGCAATTTAAAAAACTTTCAAACAATGCCTGGACAATTAATGAAAATTGAGTGTGAACATTTGTTTTTGAAAAATGCAAAAACCTTGTTAAAATATTTATTTCAACTTTTTTTAACTGCGTCTCACTATAAATAACTATAAAAAAATACATCATAATATCTTTGAAATCACCAAAGTAAGAAAAGTGCAAAAAAAGAAAAAAATGCACTCAAATAATGGAGAATATTTATTATACACTGTGCTTTTTCTCCTCTGAGCATTATATATAATGCCTAGGCAATCTGTATGATAGAGAGTATTACATGCTTTGCCTAGCCTCTGTTGGGCAATACATATAATGCCTGAGCATTATATATATTTCCGGATTATATACTATGCCTGTTACATATACATTTATTTGAGACTTAGTTTTTGAAATACGACCGTATTTCTACTTCACGGTACGCTCTGTTACCTCTTTGCAGGAATGATGACTTTACTTTAATTTAATTGTAAGTAATTTTGTCGCCGGATGCACAGGAAACGAGATATTTTCAGAAAAAAATTCTCTGTTTTTAGTCAAAAATGCAACAGCAAAAAAATCAATTTTTGAAACCTTGCGATTCCCAAAATAATGGGTCTCAAATACCTTCTTTTTTATAGATCCACGCACATTTATGTAGACTCTATATTCTCCTCTAAAACCAATAACTCCAACTAAAAACAACACGATTTATTTTAAAATTCCTGAACTGCACTTTTTTGCGTGTAAAGACAGGCACAAATGGCCAACTTTGAAGGGTCATAACTTATGACCTGTTATAAGTAGGAAATTTCTCTTTTTCTGAAGTTCAAGAGAATGGAGGCAAATTTAACTCACCGGTCGAACGTTTTTCCGTCGAGTAATTAAGTAGGAAGGTACAGAGTGCTTTTTGAAACGTAGTGATTTTTCGCTGAAAATCCAAAAGAATGGGGATTTTTCTATGTATGATAACTCGAAATCTATGAGGGACATTATGCTCTTAATTGCAATGAAAATTATTAGTCCACGCAAATATAACTTTTGAAACTGTTAAAAAAAAAGGTTTGGCAATTATTCTGTTCTAGCATTTTTAATATGTCAAAAGGGACACCTTCACGGAAATTTCTCATCAAAAACATTAAAAGTAGGATGTTTTCGCAAATTCCATTATTATTCCGTCGTAATTCCTGAAATAAAATTATTTACTGGATTCACAATTTAGTGTAAAGTAGAGGTATGAGGGTGATCTGGCGCACACTTTATTACAAAAAACTATAATAATTTTGCGCACCAAAAAGGTTCTATTGTTTGAATTCTTGCATAATATGCTATTTATAAAAAAATCTCAGAAGCAGTCGAATTTTGAAAACATGTTTACGAAAATTTAATTGGCATGAGAGATTTTTTGGTAACTTTTCCTTCATTTCAAAGGATACGAATATAACTAATCCAACACTTTTATGATTAAAAATATTTTCTTAAAAAAAATAGCCTTTTAACCGTCAAGTCTTGGTTTAATAAATGAAAAACCGTGGGCCAGTGATTTAGCGTATACGCCAAATTGCATGTGCTTTTGTAGAAAACAGTAAAAAGAAAAGCAAACACAAAATATTAACCTATTAAATTCGTATCTAATGGAAAATATTTTTTCACTTATTATATCCAAGATATCAAGTAACTTTTTCGTATATTTTCCTTCTAAATTAGCTTTTTTTTTGTTGCACCTGCATATCATGTCCATTACGAGTAGCTCTAAGTTTATAATTTTTTATAACATTCAAATTATTAGATAACCATAATTTCCTTTTACAACCAGATGAAGACATAAAAAATATTCCTTCTGGGACTCATCTTTACCGCCAAATAAATAATGAACATGAGGGAACAGAAGTTGCAGTACGCATAGGTCGTCGATTTATCAAAGCGAATGGTAAGAGTCATACTTTAAATAAGTAAAAAATAGTCTAGAAGAAAAATTAGAAAATTCTATGTGGAACCTTCTTAGCTCATTAAGTTACTTTTCTGTGGGTTTACTCATTTGTTATGTCATTAAAAAGTTTTTGCTCGAACTAAACTGCACATGCAGTTCAAGTATCTATTTTAAAGAAAAGCTGTTTTATCATTTTAACAATTTCAAACAAATAGTTCAATTTTCAATCAAAAAAATTAATTTCATACTGAAGAATGATAATTTTTCAACCAAAACCTGAATACTGTCTATTTTCATTAAAACAGAATATTCATCAATTTAAAAAATATATGATACACTAAAGTTAAATTTTTAACCAAAAAGATGAACTTCTAATAAAGAAGACTAATTTTCTACCAAAAAGACAAATTCTCAACAACATCTATCAATCTTTATGTGAGTAGATGAATGAAAAAAGAACAACTTTTAAACAAAAAATAGAAAGATTTAAATTATTTTAAGTGAAACAGCTAGTTTTATCAAATAAGAAACAAAAATTTTTCCACTAAAATGGAATATTTCAATTTGTAGTTAAAAAATGAATTTTTAATTTTAAAACCGATATTACAACAAAAAAATTAAAATTTTTGATCAAATAGTGCAATTTGATACCAACCTATTAAATGTTAATGCAGAAGGAAGACTTTTATACAAAACAGTTAATGTTCCACTTAAAAAATAAGAATTTTTTTAAATAGCTAAGTTTTGACAGAAGCAAATACACTTTCTATAAGCGAAGTAATTTTTCAAAGCAATAGTTGAGTTTTTAACAAAAAATATTGATTTTTCCTAAGAAAAAAAATTCCGAACCATATAAGTAATTTTTAACGTAATAGTGGAATCGCCAATCAAAACGATTATTTTTCTAACACAAAGCACTAATTCTCCACAATAATCATGAAGTTAAATTTTTTACCAATAAAGACGAATTTCTAAAAAAATATAGAAATTTTAAACCTAATAGTCAAATTTTGAAACAAGAAGGTGAATTTTTTTACAAAAGGTTAATGTTAATGTTGCACATGTTAATGTTAATAAAAATTTCAACAAATTTTTTGTAAACATAATTTTAGTTTAATATCAAAGAATCGTGAATATTTAAAAAAAGCGAAACGACAATGTAATTTTTCAAACAATAATTGGTTGACTCACAGTTAATCAAAATTTACGGAGCGGTTCTAAGTTAATGTTTTTTTTTTAATCTTTAAATTTATGAATACATTTTTCTTACAATTTTAGGATGTTTCCCGCTAAGCCCATGCATTTACAAACTGCAAGCGAATGATTTCTTAGAATATCATAAGAAGCCTTATGGATACATTAATGCTCAGCAGGAACTTCGTAAGTTTGTTTTCCAACCTGAATCTCCGCGTGCATCTGTATCTGTATCTCAAGGTAAAAGGAATTGAGAACCTCCATTGTTTCTCCTAAATTTTTACCTCAACAAACCTTATCTGTTTACTGCTATGGCGTTTTAATGTATTTGGATACTCGTCGGTTCACCTTTTTCTTTTTTCTTATAAGCCAGAATAAATATTATTATGATTTTCACAGCATTATAATAATTGCGACTTCTTTATTGGACATATGTTCTGTATTATTTAAATTTTCTTTTTCTTCATTACGAATTATAATCTTATAGAAATTACGTTATAATCATTATTATTTCATAATATGATTATAGAGTCGTTATTATAAGATCAACATACTTGCCTTATATATATATATTGTGGTGAAGCAAGGTGAGAGCAGGTGTCATGCACAGCTTGTAAGGACAGTTGATCGAGGAAAGATGTGATTGGGGCGTTCTCCTTCAAAAATCTCATATTGTTGAGAAAAACACGCGAAGTTGTCCCCTCCAGCGGCTTGGAAACCACTTAGGTACATCAATAAAGGCTGCATGTTGTAGCCACAGATCCATTCAGTATGCGATCTTACACTGAGAACCATGGATTTTTGCTTCCATTTGTCAGTGCTTGGCACCTGCTAAGCCTTAATTCTTCGTTCTCACCCTGGGGGGGGGGGGGGGCAACAAATTAAGCAGCCGTCTTTCCCTACACAACAACCAGCTTCACTTCCAATTTGAGTTTTAACAACACTTCAAGGAAGGGGCTAGTTCCGTTCCAAAAATCAATGTTTATTGCAGTAGAAGATTTTACAAGTTAGAGTCCGTCGACGGCAGGTAAAACTTCGTCACATGTCAAAATTCGGAGTTATAAAATTTCTAAAATTTCTGTATTTTGTTTAATGTCTAATGTAGTTGTCGAAAAATTACATTGTACGTAATATTGTCCGTTCAACCTGCAGGTAGCTTTAACTTCCAAATTTGATCTTGAAAATAATTAAAGACCACAGTTATTTACTTTTTAACAATTAATGTTAATATCAGTTGCAGATATTACAAGTTCTAGTCTGTCGACGTAATTTCAAGCTGTGTCACACAGTGATCCCAGATCTGAAACGAGATGCGGTGCAATTCTATGACAGGGCTATGTCCGTGTGATTATAGTAGGAGACGCTGTAAATGACTGAGTTGCGCGCGCAACCCATTTCTCCTCTTCTGAATTTGAAAACTCGAAGGTACACGATTGCCGGTCGGAGCACTTCGTCGATTCTATTTATATATCTATCTACCAACAGCTAACTGCTTTGAAATAAATTCAGGAGATTGGGATTTTAATATTTCCAGATTTCGATGCTGACGATTATCATGATTTGAATACATCGCGCGCCTCTTGATATGCGTATCTTTTGAGGTTATGTTATTTCATGTATAAAATATAAATTATAT
>NC_046659.1:110487042-110495402 GCF_010883055.1 Belonocnema kinseyi
TGCATTTATAACAGAACGACTTTATAACCAAAACATATTTATAGTTCATAATTCAACCGAAAAATGTAATTTTTAATCAAAAAGTATAAATTTTCCATAAAATAATTTAATTTCTATAAAGAAAGACGACCTTTTAACAAAACACATGATTTCTTAACCAAAAATGGTATTGATTGATTGTCAGTTTCAAAAATATATTTTCAACGAAAGAGACGAACCTTCAAATAAAAAAAATAGACTATTATAATATAACATAATTATAATATTATCATTATTAATACATGTATATATTTATATATATATATAATAGTATTAATGTTTATATAATTTATATTTTATACATGAAATAACATGACCTCAAAAAATACGCATATCAAGAGGCGCGCGATCTATTCAAATCATGAGAATCGTCAGCATCGAAATCTGGAAATATTAAAATCCCAATCTCCTGTATTTATTTCAAAGCAGTTAGCTGTTGGCAGATAGATATATAAATAGAATCGACGAAGTGCTCCGACCGGCAATCGTGTATCTTCGAGTTTTCAAATTCAGAAGAGGAGAAATGGGTTGCGCGCGCAACTCAGTCATTTACAGCGTCTCCTACTATATTCAAACGGACATAGCCCTGTCATAGTATTGGACCACATCTCGTTTCAGATCTGGGATCACTGGTGTCACAGGTACCTTATTTGAAATTAGCACTCGATGTATCACGCTCAACAACTCTGGTTGTAGCTTTTGTTTAAATAAAAATCTATTATTCAGTGCAAATAAATTTTAGAATTAAATTCAATATCTCTAAGTTTAGGAGCAGCGGTATTATGCTAAGCGTACCCACAAGAGCAAAACCGCAATGCTCGGAAAAATTACATATGAAGAACTGTTCGCCATTAGAAAGTGTACAAATGTCTGCTTCATACTATTTTTTACTCAGAACTTCGTTTCATTTAGAGGAGGAAGGCATGATTTACTTGCTAACATATCTTTGTTTATTCTATATGAAGCAGAAGCGAAACGTTAACGTTACACTGAGAAAAACAGCGCCTAGTTCTCATGACTGGATAATATGTAGTTGAAAAAAAGAGCGGCGAGCACAAGAAAATCTGGTTGCTTTAACTAGAATTTCCGCACTATGACGTGATTAGTAGTCACGTTTCTCATATTTTTAGTTTTTAGTTTCAGTAGCTAAAAGATGTAGTTAAAAATGTCTTCAACTTCATGACTACGTTGTGGGTCCAAGGGACTCGACGTTTTTTATGCTAAAATTATGTACCTGCTGCGACTCAGGCAAAAGGAAGCTTGCGCCAAATGTTAGGTATGCTCGCGTCAACTCGGGTTGGAAGTTTTCTTCTTTTAACGTCTTTAACGTAATGAATGGCAAATAAGAATATTTAAACGCTATTTGAGTCTAATGTTTTATTCCTCTCAATACTCTTCATCATACTGCTTTTTAATATTTTATTGTAAATCGGTCAGTGATCGACATTTTAACCGCAACAATAAGACATTATGAACTTTTCATTGTGAATTATTCAAATTTTACCTAACAAAGTATTTTCAAAGAAGACAACAATATTTTTCACTAATTGAATCAGCAAAATATAGTACTTAAGAAATTCGTCGATGCAACTTTCGGAATTTGGCCATTTAAACATATAACCTAGTCGCAAGAATAAGCGCATTGTTGCTGCAACTAGATTTTCTCATTCGAATAGTCAGTTTTCGTACTTGCCGTAACGGGTAAGCCATTTCTCGTTACAACTATGGAAAGTTGTCAAGGACACTTTTACCTATGCTTAACCACGTTCTTAGTAACAGCAATTTCTCTCATTGGATAATCGAGTCTTTAGTCAATATGCGCCCTAATTATATGAATCGACATAAAATTGACAGAATTGTGCCTCGGCATCCGAGGTGAAATTCCTTGCAGGAGTTCGATTTCGAACTACTAGGATCCCGTTACAAGTTTGTAGACTACTTCGTATTGTTGACTTATTTTGAGAGGGGATTACTTTCCCGGTTTAGTAGTACTCGTAGGTGGAGAGATAGATCCTTGTGATCGATCTCTGGCAGAATGGTAGAGATCAGAGAGTACACAATTCCGCACGATGCTAAATTTGGCGATTCTGACGAGTGCGCGTTAAGTTCCTGCTCCCAGGATGTGCTGATCTTGGTGTTCTCACGATATGCTCACGTAGCATTCGCATTCGCCCGCGTAATCATCGAGCAGTCTCGTCGCTACATCTCTTAAATTTAGCTGACGGCTATTGCTACTGTTTGACTTTCCTCTGACAAATTGTTCTCGCTTAACGAGGTTCGGTTAGGGACTCACCAGACAAGGCTCCAAAGATTGGAGGATACTACGCCAGACGATCTGGCGGATAAGTGCTGTTCCTAGGCTTTGCAAGGTCTTATAAATGGTTTCACACTATGACGGCAATTGTAGTCGTGGAGTTGGTGCAAGTGACTTGTGTTTTCGCCGTTTTCGATCATAAAGACTCGGAGTTTTGGCTCTAACCTTCCGTCCAGTACTCCAGTGCTTAAGGCTATTTCCCTTTCTCGCCAGGTGTGACTGCAGCGGCAGACAGGCTTGGGGTGCGGTGAGTAACCTACAATTGTTGCCGGCCGGCGCCAGCAATTTTTAAAGAGCCACGTTCTCAGTTTTCTTCTTAATATTTGTACGTATCTCCTTAGTTTCTGATTTCTAAAACTTTTCCGGAGGCATGGATTCCTTTAATTGATCCTATTCGGGTAGCAAGGGCAATCCCACGAAGAAGCCCCTTACCCCCTTACCCACTTACCCTCCTCTTTCTCAGGATGTTCAATCTGGCGCGAGAGCTCTGCTGTTCATGACGGGTAGCGCTTTGAAAATCAGAGGAAGGAGCCTCGAAAGAATGGGCGATCCCTCATCAAACCACAGACCTGCAACCATTGCCGATTTTAATCTCGGTGCCGAAAGATCCACTAACTTGCTCCGTAAAGTTCACGCCCAGCTTCGCTACAGCAAATTCAAATCAGGCGAATGCCCAATCATAATACAACGAAAAATCAATTCGGAAAACGAGAAAAAAGGTCTTGCTGCCGATACGACCGGCCGTCTTTTACGAATATACTTTCTCGGTCATATCAGCGACTTTAGTGGCAGTGGTTTTAGGAAACTCAAGGTCATGGCTAAGTTCGCCAAGTCAGCTAATATCCTGCTTGAAGAAATCCCCGAAAAAATCAACCGCTTGATAACCCTCATTCCAGCCAGTTTTGCAACTTACCAGGATGTGATTCGCGGCGTATCTCATGAGATTTCTAGGAAAGAGATTATTCAGATTCTTCAGGTTTTAGGTCCACTCAGGGATAAAGTCACGGTTCTGGACGTGTTCCCTCTAAACAGAAAAATGAAACACCCCGAAATCCAGGAAACTAAATTTAAATCCTCAAAGACTGTCCTCATCACTTTTAAAGAAACATGTCTTCAAGAAAGAGTCTCCCTCTCTTTGGCCTCTTTTCAGGTTGACTCCTACATCCCTCAACCAAGAATGTGTCTCACTTGCTTTCGTTTCGGACACATCAACAAACATTGTAAATCCAGTCAACGCTGTAAACGCTGTGGATCTACAGATTCCCACACTGAATCCAATCCCTGCTCTAACGAGAGCTTAATGATGCTCCGGCAGTCTCATTCAACAATTCTAGCCCTCAGTATCCTAAGCAATCATACGCCAAGTCAAAAGCAAAAGCTTTGACTTACCTTCCGAAATCCTCATCTCAAACTCCAGGAAGGCATTCGGCATCTAATTCCAGGACTACAGCTTCCTCGAAGTTCAGCTCCTAATCTTCTTCGTACAAGGGAGATTCAGCCGGTTCATCTTGCGCTCACCTTCATAACAACGGTTGTGACCTCAACCCCTTAAAGGACTCTTTCTCACTTCTCAGCCCACCGTTCGCCTCTCTTTCTTTCTTTTATAAATTTTAAACTATTTGGGATCTTATCCTTGGGGTATCTTAATTCAGAGGAGAGACAAAATAGTCTAAATACATTTGTGACGAACCTAGCAAGTTCTTCTCAACACAATGGCTCAAATCAGTAATTTAAGAATCGCCCAGTGGAATTGTCGGGGCATTCTAAATAAACAGGGTAACCTTCTAAACATTCGGAACAAGTTTGATATTATTCTTCTATCAGAAACCTTTTTAAAGCCTACTTCCAAACAAAATTTTTAAACTTAAGACTTTAACATTATCAGGGCGGATAAACCCATTAATAGCCGTGGTTGGCTGGCTATCGTCCTTCCAAGGGGGATCACTTTCTCGCGGATCATCTCTAACCCTAGCATGGAGGACCAACTTGAAACTTTAGCCATCTCAATTGGTACCTCACAAGGGGAGCTTCTCATTGTTTCAGTTTATAGAGAGCCTACCCCCACTAATGTTATAACTGCGGTGACATAAACTCAACTTTTCGACTCCATTAAAGATGTGTATTACAGCTCAGTTGTCATAAGCGGCGACTTTAACTGCCACAATTCCTTAAGGGCAGATCGCATAATTGTAGAGCAGGAATTGAGCTTTCCTCTGCCTTGGATAAGACAGATCTGATCCTCCTCAACACAGGTGAACCCACCTTTCGTACCCGTTCTGAAGGCCCGCTATCAATTATTGATCTGACCTTCGTTTCTCCGAATCTTTACACACTATCTTCTTAGGGGGTTTGGAACGACTCTTTGGGCGTCGATTAGTGCGAGGCCTTTATAAAATACGTGGACGAGGATTTATTCCTGCCCCGTGGTGGGAGAAAACCTGTGACGCAGAAGTTGAGGAGAGAAAGGCGCTTTAACAACCTTTCGTCGGCTCAGTAATGATGCAAATTATATCAATCTCAATAGAATAGAGGCGAAAACCACGCTTACTATCAAGACTGCAAGAAGGATCAATTTTAGAAAATTCTGCAAAACCCTAGATAGACGACTCCGATCTCAAGGGTCTAGCGAGTTGTCAAATTTTTTAAAAATAGATTTACACAGCCTGCACACGCCTCCTGTTCTGCAGACAGGAGAACAATTGAGAATTTGCATGCTTTGCCTGAGAAACTTTGGCCTCCAACTGCGTTCTTCGACTCCATCCCCTATAAATTTGCGATAAACAAATTTCTGGAAGCTCCTTTCACAGAGTCTGAGCTCTTCATTATCTTAGCCTCACTGAAAACCAAATCCTATCCAGGTTTAGATAGAATGGACTATTTAAAGCATTCAACGATTCCCTAATGAAGGCATAATCACTCTCCTTAACATCTTCAATGAAATATACTAGTCTTAAACTTTTCCTAAATCCTGGAATGAATTTCTCGTCCTTTTTGTTCCAAAATCAACTCCGAGCAAATTCCGTCCAATATCCTTAGCATCCTGTCTGTTTAAGGAAATGGAGAAACTTATATTCAACATTCTATTGGTACGTGGAGCACAACTATCTGCTGTCGCCCCATCAATTCGGGTGCAGGCCTTTTCCTGGAATTGAAGGGGGATTTTCCAGTGTTAGTCCTCGGATTCTCATTAAGGACTTGAAGGAAACTAGTCCTTTTCAACCGACGCAACTTTGATACCGATATTCCTCGTTACACCCTTTCATTAAATGGCGTTATTATCCTGTCATTCCCATTAGCTAGATTCCTGGGTATTATTCTTGACCATAGATTTACGTTTGAATTCCATTTCCAATATATCTATGACAACATACGTAAAGTCTTGAACATGTTCAAAGTTCTTAGAGAGACATGGTGGGGTCCAGATCCTTGTATCCTTAGAATTGTCTATACATCCCTCATCAGAAGCTGTCTGGAATATGGATCTCATACAGAAAAATTGCTGAAACTATCGCGTGATGCTAAGAGGAGTAGAAAGAACATTAAAAATAAATTTGTACTTTGGAATGCTGATGAAAATTTTAAACCCTTCAAATATCAGATTCGTAAATCAGACTCACAACCTCACTATAAATTCCTGTACGAGGACCACTTGTTTTCTCCAAATATCAATCTTACATTAGGACGCTTAGTCCAGAACGCTCCAGACCCTGTGGAACTCTTTAGCGATCTAGTAGACGAAAAGTTTCATGACTATCTCCCATTATACACGGACGGCTCTAAGTCTATAGCTGAGTCCATCGCGGGCTTTGCTGTGGTATGCCTTGGAGCCAATTTAAATCTCTCGTAGAAAATATCTAGCTTTGTCTCTATTTTGCCTATAGAAGCTATTGCCATCTTGTATACATTAGATTACATATAAAGCATGACTTTCCTAAATCAGTCACTTTCACAGATTAACTCAGTGCTCTTTAAAGTATAGATACCATTTGTCCTAGCTCCATGAAATCTTATCTAGTTTATGTAATTAGATACCGGTTAGCCATTCTAAAAAAGCTCAACTGTACAGCCTCCTTGGTTTGGATACCCGGCCGCAGTGGCATACCCGGCAACGAAGCCGCGGACATGGCAGCCAAAACTGCATCCAGAGATCATCTCAAACATTTTCCTTCCATTATTTGATTTCTTCAGTTTTACTCGTGAAACTTCAGATAAAAACTGCAATAACTATTTTCAAAAAATAGGGGAAAATAAAGGTGCCACGTACACTCGTTATTATTGTAAACACAGTAAAAAACCCTGGTTCTGGTCATTTCAGGCTCGTGATAAGTGTATTGTTTCTCTCTACCGTATAAGAAGCAAACACGAGGCCTTGAGTGCCAGCCTGGCTCGAAAAAATTTAATTTCTTCTGGAAGCTGTCCATGTGACCCTAATGTTGAAGAAGACTTAGACCATGTACTTTAGGCATGCCCCAGATTCAACACTCCTAGAATAAATCTTATCCAATCTCTAACCAAAATTCTAAAATGCACTCCTCCATAATGTAGCTATCAATTTCTAGCAAATATCACAATTAGGATAGTTACACCAGTTATTAAGTTTATGCAGGAAACCAACTTGCAAATATAAAAACCTGTCTCTTTGTCCTTTTCTAAATTTTAAATCTATTATTTTTCTATTGCTTTATTTTCTTTAAAATGTTATTTTTGAACATTGCCGCCTGTGACATTTCAAGTCAAGAAACTGGGCTGACTTCGAGGTAGAGCTGGCGAGCTCTGCTCGGAAATCTATATGTTCTTGATTACGTGGAATTCACACAAAAAATGTTTTACGAATTTCAGGTATTCTAAAAAATATCGAGCCTCAAAAGTACACAGTTTCGGTATTTCATTGAGTTGCAACAAAGATGAATCGCCGTCGAATGAAAATGCAGCTATGTTAATGTTACAGTTTTACAGCTGAAGTATTCTGAAGAAGTTAAATGTTTTTCTGCAAGGAGACGATGACTTAGAGATACCTAAATGTTTTTAATAGGAAAATTTGATGAGTAATGTTATGTTCTAGTGTGTTTTTACTTGGCTATACGTTCTTACATCCAAAAATACAGTAAATTACAGTAAAGCAAAACACTATGAAAATTCTAATTTTTTGTAAGAATTGCTAATTGTAGGATGGTCGTAGTATATTAAATTAACAAAAATTTGTATACAACTATTTTTGTATAATTTTTAAATGAAATTTCAAGTTATATCAATTATGTCTTTCTCGGGGAGCGTTAACATACTAGTTAACGTTATATTATACCCCCCCCCCCTTTAACTCTTCACAACAAATTGAACAGACGTAACATTTTATTTGGACTCCTACCCCACACTGCCCTCACCATCATTGCATACAAGAAAAGTCCAAGAAAGGCAATTTTCGGCTTTGTTCAATTCCTATGTTGAACTGGATATTAGGATGTAATCGATTGATGAAATAGAAAAACTATTTTAGTTCCTCTAGTCCATGGCGCCAGAAGAAAAAAGTGTCGTCAACGTAACGGAACCAAAGTTTCGGTTTGAGTTTCGATTTATTAAAGTTTTTGGTTTCTAGATGTTCTATAAATATGTAGGCTATTACAGGTGAGATTGAAGATGCCATTTCTGCTCCTGAGATTTGTTCATAGAATTGGTTGTTGAGAGAGAAGTAAGTACTATTGAGACAGAGTTCTACCAAAGGTATGCAGCTCGGAGGGGAAGTTTGCTCAACATTTAATTATATCAATTCTATCAGAGATTGGTACTTCGTAAAGAAAGATGTTACGTTGAACCTCAATATGATATCTTGAGGTTGAATGTGAATCTGTTGTTCCTTTTTGATAAAGTCAAAAGAGTTTTGGAGGTGAGTAATAGGGTTTCCTGTGGAAGGTTTCTACATGGAATTACATTTGTCAAGGTGTCGAGCAAAATGCTTTTCTGTTAGTATTTTGTCCAATCACCGCCGGAGTCGATGATGGCCTGGCACCTC
>NC_046659.1:110495502-110541670 GCF_010883055.1 Belonocnema kinseyi
GGAGCTCTTCTTAATATTTTGACACCAAAATCATGTCGATACACCTTACCGACTGCGAGTAAAGCCACCCACGCTTTAACTTGACAGACTGTATAATACTAATTCGGTTCGACTTTCCATCCTCCGAGATTTAAAAAAAAACTTGATTGGCCAACGAGGTTCGACAAGAACCCACGGTGGGGCGCTCTGGCCAATCACAAGCATTGTAGAGAGTATACATAAGAACAACGTAACCTGATACCTTAGTTTCAGGTGAGCCCTGAAGATGTGAATTGCAATGTTCACAAAATGTAGGCCAAATTCGTAGTTTTGTACACGATTGAAACCTGAAGTATCTCTTTTATCATTTTGCTTTAACACCTTTTACACTCGTTTCAAATTTTTTCTGCTTTGTAATTATTTTTTGAATAAAAATTATTACATAAATTCCAATTTTATCTTATTTGCCATGTGCCAGATTGTAATATAAGAAATTAGATGTTTTGATATTTTGTAAAGTTTTGAAATTTATAACAAAAAGACAGGATTATTCCAGAGATCTAGATTTGAAATCTTGGTATATCTTATTCTCAAATGGCTTTAAATGGCTTTAATATGGAATTGATTATGAATGTATAGAATCAATAAATAATGAGTAATTATTATTTTACACGAATTCTACGAATAATATGAGTTTATTGCAGATTAGGAAACCTATATGTGAGTATTTTATCCGCATTTGACTAAATTAAGACTTTCATCAATGATATTGTTAAGTTCACTGTCCAAAGTAGGTTTTGAGGTTAGGAACTTGAGATCTTGGGCTATTTTTGGAATCGTTAATGAGTCATGGCGCCAGTCAGATGCTATAAAAATAGGACCTTTGGACTTACGAAGAGGAAACTGTCACTCGAAGAGATGAATATTTTACGATGATAAAAGTTGAACTTTAGAGCCATTATCCTTGAACTGTCACTTAGTTTAATTGCCGAAATCAGTAGAAGGAGCAAAGTGACCTCATTTATGATTGGTTCTTCTATACTAAAAGTGAGTGACGTCAGCATTTTCATTGGTCAAAAGCTAAAAGTAGGGATAAGTCTCGCCCTAAACGAGATTATAAATATAGATTAAGAGCTCAAAAAAGTCAGTTATAGTTACAAGTTTCAACCTGATTAGACGTTAATTGGCAGATACTTGTCATCTCGGAGCGCTCTTTAAAAACTTAAACCAGCGACTAGCGTTTGCATGTGTTTTGATATTAAGCGCTTAACTTATTTGTGTGTGTGTATGTTAGGAACAAAACTAATAAAATAATTGTTTGTTAGTTACAAAGAGCTCTTATTTGTTTAAAAACAAATAAGATGGACAAAGTCAAGTCCTGACTCCGAATTGTTCGACCTTACGGAAGTGTTTTCCAAATCTCAATACAAACCTTTTCAAATCTACCGCGTCTACAACTAACTTCAATACACGAATATTATTGTTTATTCTAGAATTCAAATAGAGAATAGGTCATCCATGAACAATTAACTATCGACGAATTAAAATAAATATTGAAGTTGACAACGTGATCAATCCATTCCTCCCACCCTGTCACAAATCTCAAAAAAACCTGACCTCAACTTCCTCACAAATCTGTCTCAATGCTCAAAAGTATATTCAACTTCTTGTCAATCTCACAATCCCTTATTCAATCTCTCACAAACAAACCCTTCTACACACTTCCTTAATCTACTTATCTCAAATAAATTTTCAACAAAACATAATACAGTTGTACTTACATTTGCAGAAATTAATTTTAAACCAAGTTAATGAATTTTTAACTAAAATGATGAATCTTCAAGTGCGATAGTTGAAATTTTTATGAAAATGAGAAATTCTCAACCATAAAGATTAATTTTCTTAAGAAAACGAATTTTCTACAAAGCACATTCAGTTTTATAACAAATAGTTGAATTTTTAAGTAAAAACTATCACTTTTAGGCAAATATTCTAAATTTCATTTTAAAAAGTTCGATTTGAGATCGATCAGCAATATATTTTCCTATAAAAAAATTATTAAAGCTGAAAAAGCATGAAAAAGATTTACAATTACAAAACAGACTTCCAAATTCCTTAATTTTCGGCTCATTAGAGACAAAAATAACAATTCAAAAAAGAGGCAAAAAATAAATTTTTAAACAAAAATAGAATGCAGTGAAACTCTAAAATAGAGAGCCGTTTAGAAGACAACGCTTTTGTTTGTTCACGCCTGAGCAACCGCCGCTCACCCCGAGCAGATCCTTTTACTCCTACTTGTGGCGCGGCGTCAATTCTCGGAATGGACATAGAATGGGGTTCTATCTCTAGAGCTTACTGTAGTTCAATTTTTTCTCTAACAAAATATTGATTTGTAACAAAGTAGTTAAATTTTCAACTAGAGAATAATT
Organism: Belonocnema kinseyi; assembly: GCF_010883055.1. Classification (NCBI taxonomy): domain Eukaryota; kingdom Metazoa; phylum Arthropoda; class Insecta; order Hymenoptera; family Cynipidae; genus Belonocnema; species Belonocnema kinseyi. Next base: position 110,497,911 of record NC_046659.1, read on the forward strand.
TTCAATTAAAATAATGAATCTTCAATAACCCTTTAAATTGTAAAAGAAACCATTGCAAACATTACAGAATTTAGCGGAATTAAATGCATACGCATAATCTTTCACTAAAAAATAGCTGAGTCCCTTAAATTAAAAAAAAATATCTTGTCGCTTTTCCTGAATGTAGATTTGGTAATTTGAAGGACTTGAAGAAAGAAATGTTGCCAAATTCGTAAACATCCTTAAGAAGTGAGCTTGACTTGAAGACTAGTGATAGATCATGTTACATATTTGTGCATAATAGAACTGACAAAACATTTAAGATTTTTTAATCCTAAATTTTGTTACAATAATCTGGATTAAAATAATTAATTTTTAACCAAAAAAAGTATATTTTTAGTAAAATAGTTAAATAACTAACCGAAAATATTTTAATTTTCAGGAACTCACTATCAAATAAATCCAAAATTTCAATCGAAAATACGATTTTTTAACAAGGCTAGATTTTTCAAGCAATGAGAAAGATTTTTCAAGCAATGGTAAAAAGATTCATTTTAATCAGAAAACAAAGCTAATTTGAAACCATATTTTCTAAATATTTTTCCAAACAAATATAATTAATATATTGACATTAAAATATATTTTCATTTAACCCTCATTGACCACACATGAGTCTTATAGTTGAAGAGTTTAGCAACGCTTTCGGACGTTGAGCATAACACTCGGACTATTAGTTTATTTTGAGCTGCTTTTTAAAAGTTCAGTTGGGTCCTTTGGACCCAAGTGAGGTCAGTACGTTTGAAAGTGATTTTTGAGTCAATTTTTATTTAGCGTATATTGACTTCAGATTAAATAATAAAGTCTAGAAGTTATATTTGGCAATAAAAAATTTTTTGTTTAAGATATTTAGCGTTTTAAAACGATGATTTTTTATGTAGTGCCGAGATACGGTTTCACGTCGTATTGTTTTCCAATAGCACAGCATCTACATGTGTAATGATTGCAGTAACATACAGTAAAAGAGAGACGACTTTATTTTGCCTTAATGTTATCCCTACTATGTTTAATTTCAAGAATTCATCAAAGTTTTGTAAAATTATTATTTATAATAAGTAATAAAATAGAGTATTTTAACAAAAACGCATGACTTATTTTCGTCCCTTTTTGCTGTCATTCACTACTCATAATAAATATACTTTTTGAATAACCCACTGAACAACTATTTTGTTTTTTAAAGTGGTACACCTAGAGAAGACATAACTAAATTTTTAGCCCTTGACGTCGAAAATGAAAGAAGTTATGAATTTTTAATTCAAAATAGTATTTTTTTCTACTTTTTGGATTTCAACATTTTTTAAAGAATATTTCAATGTAATTTTTGGCAATAAGACTCTACAGAAGGGTGGTCACTAAAGGTAAAATGAACGAAGTTAGAGAATGCTGAAAATAGATTTTAAAACTTCATAAGAAAAACTCTTGTATAGTATTTCATAGGAAAATTTATTTTATATAATTGATTGTGAATCTTTTTATTCAAATTAGTTGGTCAATTTTGATTTCACAAATTCATAGATTGACGAGAAATTGAGAAACACAGATTTTACAAATGCGGTTGTTTGACATGTTAACAATTTGTACCGGAGATATAAAGACACCCGAGTTTTATTGGTAGAAGAATAGGCTCTAGGGTCTAGGAAATGGGGTTTTCTTTTTAAAAGTTTGTTCGAGCTTAAGAAATATCGCAGCGCCACTTCCATGCTATCTACGGGCATGAAAAATCTTCATGATTTTGAAGGTTTTGTACTAACTGACAGTGGTATTAACCAATAATAACCGTCAGTGATTAGTATATATTCCACTGCGTTTTTTCAAACAGTCTCACTCGCCGTTCCGAAAATCTTCCTGTAACAATGAAGATCTACATCAGCGCCCTGCCTCTCACCCTCGGGGTCATTCTGCATATTCATGGTGAGAATACTCAATATAATATAAATCTCAAATTTAAATTTGAAATATTACATACTCCCAGAATAATGAAGTTTAAGCGAATGAGCTGAATTTCAAGATACTTAATTACACAAAGACAAAAAACTTTAATTTTTAACAATTATTTTCGCTTTTCTGAAAAACACGAGCAGGTAGCACCTTTTCTGCTTGAAATCTATTTCAATAATTTGCTAGAACTTTTACCATTTAGTTACAACACAGTAATACAAGATGATGAATTTTAAATGTAGATGAATTTCATTTTTGCATTAAATTTAATAAGTCACTTAATTTCAAACAGAAGTGGAATTTACGTGCAGTGTCCCGTGTTAGATATACGAGTTATATGATAATTAACTGACATGTATGTTGAGTTCGGGATGACTTTGCGTTTTCTGAAATTCAATTTTTGCTGTCAGAAAGGCGTGCGCGAAACGCGATGCGGCGATGCACAAACACTTAAATGGGTTTCTGCGATTTTAGAAGAGGAGCCAAAAGATCAGCTGAGAGTAGCCAATATGGCGTCGATAGCGCTGGATAGTAGCGATCAGCACTGAGCTCATGATATTTGTTAATTAAAAGTTTCCTATTTTAATATATTTACTCAGATCTATAAGAGATTTTGAGTATAAATAGAATAATGGTACATATGTGATAAAAAAATATATGAAAAAGGATTGAAGAGTGACGTTCGGTTCCTGGTAGCTTGAAATGGATATAAGTGCCTTGTTGAGCGTCATTTAGTTCTTTTGTCCTTAGACTAATCTCATCGACTTGGAGGATGAACCAACTTGTTTTATTAGGCTTAAATAATTACTTTATTCAGTGCTGACATTAAAAAAAAATTATTTCCCAAAATTATTCAATTTTAAATTTTATACTCATTTCATGTTCCTAATAACTAAACGATAGTGCATACATTTTATTTTACGCAAAGTCATGTTATCATCATCAGTTGGCTTCCAACTGGCGAATGATCCTTTTGATTACATCTGAAAGTCAACCGCCTTTTCATACTGAAATTCAAATCTTGCATTACTCTGAAAATCTTATGAAATTAATAATTATTTAATTTTATGGTATCTCTTTATGTATTCTGCAGCGCTGATCCTGGAACGAATTTTATATTTTGCATTGCATAAATACCTTCAGCATGACTGCTTACTTTAATACATGGTTTCAGTGAGAGCCATGTGTTTTTGAATTTCTGAATCCTATTAATGAGAAACCGCGAAAGAAAAGAACATTAAGATCTTCAGGTTCATATCCTGAAAAAAAACCTTATAAAATGTCCTATCAATTGATAATAACCAAAATTTCATAGTGTTATTAAAACATTCAAATGTTAACACACGTTCGAAACAAAGACGCTTCAATTTGCGATTCGTCCAATTTCACTATTTAAACTCATAATTGTTTTAATTTTCACTGCATTAGAATTAAAATAGTTCATTTGTTCCCAAAACCATACGTTTTTTACTAAAAATTACTTAAATCAAATGTTTATGCTTGAGCTCATGAATTCCAAAATTAGAATTATTTAGGTCTAGAGATTTACAGCCCTAAGAAAGTTCGCCGGAATGTAACTACACCATTGAGATAGATAGCGTTGAATCAACACAAATCTGTTTAGCTTGAATGTTTGTCCACATTAAGACCATCTCATTAAGACCATGAAAATAGTCCCATATATTTTTTTTAGATCAAGCGTTATCTCTGCTGATGCTTCAAATATCGTTAAATTTTAGGCAAAAAGATTATCCAATTTTATTTTCCTTTCTAAAAATATTTCATTTTTCTGTTCCAAATGAATGCTTTGGAAATTCTACAATCCTTCTTAAACTATCCTCAATGACCCCTATTATTATTAATCGAATTAAAAATAAAGGATCCCTGCTTTATTTTTAATTTGATTAATATAACGAAAATGAAAATTGCTACCAAGTTTCGTAGGATATTAAAAAAATCAAATTGATTCCTGTGACTTTTCTTTGTGCCTAATGTCAATTGGCTCAGAATGTCAATTTTCGATTTCTTCTCATAGTATTTTCGATAATTATTAACAAAATCACAGGTTCTATAAAAAATGGGCAAATAAAATTTGGTTACATTTGATAAAAACTGCGATTTCTTTTAGAAATTTTTTCCTATATCACACATTGGTTGACTCAAAATCTAAGTTTTTCGCCTTTTTCATAGTATATTCGACAAATTAAACCTAAATAAGAAGTCTAACTGAAAACAGAAGATAAAACATTTTATATGGTTTTTAAAAAGCAATAATTTATTTTTAAGACGAATTTGTAACAAAACAGTTGAATTTTTAGCTTGAGAATATTAATTCTCAATAAAAAAGTTAATTTTCAACAAAATTATTTAATTTGTAAGTCAAAAAGATTTTTTTCCACAGAACAGTTAAATTTTATTTATTTATTTAAAAGTTGCTTTTTAAGCAAAAAATTCGAATTTATAACAAAATAGTTAAATCTACAACCAAAGAGAAAATTTGTAATAAAAGGAAATTAATTTTCTACGCAGAGAGATGAGTCTTTGTGAAACTGAATGAATTTTCATAATGCAAAAAGATGAAATTTATTATTGAAAAGACAGTTCAACTTCCAGCCTCAGAATAATTTCATGTTCAACCCGAAAATATTAATTTTTTACTTAAATGATAAATTTATAACAAAAATGAAATGAATTTTTATAAACAGTAGTTTAATTTTAAACTAATTAATTTATTTTTCAACAACAAAAAAAAAAGAACGGTGTTTCTACATGTCTGAAAAATATCAAACTCATTGTTGTCGAAAACCGGATGGATTGCGACACCGCATGAATTTAACTTTTAGTGACTGCTTTCAGTTTTGTTTATTTATAACAAATAATTCCACTTCCTCATAAAATCTTTTTCTAGATTTTTCTAAACATTATTGATAGAAGAACAAATTCTAACTGTACATGATTTTTTTATATTGGGATATGATTGTGCTCCTAATATTTTGCAGCCATAAAATAATTTTTAAGCTTTTTTTACATCTACGAAGTCAAACTTTAATAGTTTTTTGAATAAAAATAAAATTTTTTTGAATTTACATTTTTCGTTTGAAAATGTATCTGTTTAAATAGAAATTTATTATTTCCTGCATGAAAATATTATCTGTTGCATTAACGATTAATCTTCTTTGTTTGAAGATTCAACTATTTTGTTTGAAAGTTTTTTTTGAACTATATTTTGGTCATATTCCTATTTTTAGTTGTATAATTTTCTCTTTGGTTTAAATTCCAACTATTCTATTGCAAAATGACACATTTTAACTGAAAATTTAACTTCTAAGGAAAAGTTGAATTACTTTTTCCATTTTTTTAAATACAGGGGCATAAAAAATCACTTTTTGACGGAAAAATAAATTTTTAATAAAAGTGTTTAAAATTCAACTTAGTGGTTGGAGTTTCAACCAAAAAGATGAATTTTTAACAAAGAAGATTAATTTTCAGCCGAAACATACAAATTTTTAAATAAATAGATATGCATCATTTTTTAACCAAATAGTGGTTTCTAACGAGATAAATTCCGTAGCAAAAATATGATTGTAGAATTTTCAATTAAAAAAATAAAAGCCTGAACAAAAATATTAACAATTTTTTAATAGTTTCTATTAATTTCGTTTATATTCAAGAAAAAAAAGAGAATTAATTATTTTATTCAATTTTACCAACAATATTAATTGCCTATTGGTTGAATACTAATTTTGTAACCAAAAAGATGAATTGTCAACCACCAATATTTATTTTTTTAACAAAGAAGATAAAATTTAACACAATAAAAATAATATGAAAAAATTGACTTTCCACAAAAAAATTTCTATTCTCTTATGAGGCTTCTATTGATACGATTCGCATTCAAGCGAAAAAACAAGAAAAGAGGTGTGAAGGATGAAGGGGAAATTTTCTTAAAAACAGAAAAAACGTTATTTTTACAGCAGGTGAAAAATTACCTTTATGAGTATTTTTCTTTCATTATTTAAACTAAAAGAGTTATTTTTGAAAACCACAACTTACCACGTTTGTTTAATTTGTGCAAATTTGCGCCTGAATTAGACTTCCTTTTTCAACTTCTTGACCCTGCAATATAAAAATTCCATTTTAAAATTGACATATCATTAAAGATACAATCAAAGTAGAGTTTTCAAGAAAGCAGTTGTATCTTCAATAAAAACAGATTTATTTTTAACCAAATAGTTGATTTTTAAACAAAAAGGATCTTTTTTCAAACAAGAATAATAATTTGCTAATAACAGATTAGTAAAATTTTTAACCAAAATATGATTTTTTTAAAACGAAAATCAATCTCTAACAAAATAATTTAAGTTTCAAACGCGTAGGTGAATTTCTGACGAAAAAAAACTCAGTGACAAACTACTTGCATTGGAAAAAAAAAAAATTAATTAATTTATGACCTCGTAGTAGAATGTTTGACCAAACAAGATGTATTCCTAAACTAAAATGTAATATAACTAGACACTAAGAATTATTATAAAGAGATGAACGATTACACAGGCACACAAAAAAAGTCAAAGTTCCCGGAGGAGACCTTTGGAGTTCTCTGTTTTTCGGATCGCTGATTCCAAATCGTTTATCGGTTTTTTCAAATCAGATCGCTTTCAAGGTCATTTGAAGGTCAAATGAAAATAATATTGCTGAAAAAATCTTTAAAAATTCAGGCATAGGTTTTTAGCACGCTAAATCCAAATTCGGTGTCGGTTGACCTTCATCAGTTCAATATCAAGGTCATTTGAACGTCAAACCAACATAATAACCTCAAAAAATTTGAAAAAATTTTAATGTAGGTTTTTGAGTATGCTGAATCCGAATCCGGAGTCGTTTGACCTTCATGAGTTTAAGGTCAAGGTCATTTGAAGGTCAAATCAATGAGGTACTGTTGAAAAAATGTTTTAAAAAATTAATTTAGAATCATCTTTAGTTTTTCATCTATATAGAAACTGGAAATATTAATTTATCTTTATCAACATTAGCTGCTGTCAATTTCTCGAAAGTAAGGCAGATTACTTTCTTATCAATATTAGCTGCTGTAGATTTCTTGAAAGAGAAAGCTTTGTACTTATAAGAATGGTATATCTTTAGAAAATAAGTGGGTTCTTTTTGCCCTAATATGGTAAAAAATACATTTTTTATAAATGTCCACATGTATTTGCGGTTATGAGTGAATGTTTGCGTGTGTGCATGTGTGGATCTGCGGATGCATGGATGTGTGAATGTGAGGATGTCTAGATGTTTCGATGTATGTAATCGATTCTTTTTCACCTGTTGCCTCGACTAGTCGTGTGACGATAACAACTGCACCGTAAGGGGATGTGTAGAATGATTCGCTCATACGCTAGTCGGGGAACTGATGCCAGTGGAAGTGCACTGCCTTACAGAGGGTGGACAGGGTGTGAGGATGATGCTGTAGTGTGTTCGTCGATGAGTTGATGTTGTCCTCGTCAAAGACGAAAAGCCCTTTTTCTTAGCCCTGGAGAGGTAAAAGGATTATCACCTCCAGGACGGCGGACTCACCTGCAATCAGACCAGGATCCCTGTCGAGCGGATTTATATACAAAAATATGGAAAATTCAAAGAAACCTGCAAACTCATCTTTTAACACGTGTTTTCGAAAGATGTTAACGCATTTTGCTTCATTTGTGGAACATTTATTCCAAACAAAAACGATCGACGATCGTTCAACGAAAATTTTCAGAATATATACAAAGAATGCTTTAATTCAGATATAACTTCGGGAGATTGGGCTCCTGATAGTATTTGCAATAACTGCCGCAAAATGCTTTCTATTTGGAAAAAAACTAAAGACGATTCTAAATTGATTTTCATTAAACCCACAGAATGGAATGAGCCATCCAACGAAGATGATTGTTATTTGTGTAAAACTGAGATCCGTGGGAACAATAAAAAAATTTACATAATCTTAAATAGGCCCAGTTAGGATCGGTAACAAAAGCAGTTGAAAGAACTCAAACGATTGATGAGGTTGATGTTGATAGTATAGAAAATTTATCAATTGAATCTAAAGATGATGATGATATTGATGACGATGATGATGACAAAAGCAATAAGACCGATAATGAAAATCAAGATGAATATGAAAGCGATAGTAGTGAAAGCTCTGATGAAGTTTATAAATCAGGTGGAATAAGCAATAGAATTGCTGAAAAATTTACACAGTCCGAACTTAATGATCTCGTAAGGGATTTGGAACTACCTAAAGATGCTGCGGAACATTTAGCTTCAGTTTTAAAAATTAAAAATTTATTAGAAAAAGGTACAAAAGTATCGTTTTATAGAAAAAGAAATGAGAGTTTTAAGAAGTATTTCGAAGAAAAAGTCTTTGATGAAGAAAAATTAGTGTACTGTTCAAATGTTAAAGGACTGATGGAAGAACTTAAGCCAAATACTTATAAAGATGATGATTGGAGACTGTTTATTGACTCATCAAAAAGAAGCTTAAAAGCTGTAATACTTCACAACTCAAATCAATATGCCGCTGTACTTGTCGCACACTCTACGACAATGAAAGAATCCTTCACTAGTCTTAAAAGACTTCTAGAGGTCATTGAATACAAAACATATATTTGGCTTATATGTGGTGATTTGAAAGTTTCAGGTATGTTGCTAGGACAGCAGTCTGGATTTATAAACAATCCGTGTTTCTTGTGCCCTTTGGATAGTAGAGATCGCGAAAGACATTACACGAATCATAAGTGGGCTGAAAGGAAATCACTTAAAATAGGAAAAGGAAATATCATTGAATCGGTCCTCGCTGATCCAAAAAAAGTATTGATTCCTCCATTAAATATTAAATTAGGAGCCATTAAGCAATTTTTGAAAGCCTTAGATGCAAATAGTCGATGTTTTAAATACTTGGAAAAGAAGTTTCAATATGATGCATGGCATAGTTTTAAGGAAGTGGTGAAAAACTTTTTAGGAAATAAAATAAGTGAAAATTATAAAGTTATAGTAGCCGAAATGATTAAGAACTTTGGAAAAGTGGGGTGCCTGATGTCATACAAATTGCACTTCCTGCATAATCACCTGTATTGATTCCCAGAGAATTGTGGCAATTACAGTGAAGAACAAGGACACCGCTTCCATCAAGACATAAAAGAAATGGAAAAGCGCTACTAAGGCAGATGGGATGTCGCTATGATGACTGATTGCTGCTGGTTACTGAAAAGAGATTGTAAAACTACAGGCAAAAAGCGAAAAAAAGCCGGTACGTCGATCATTTGATAGTAAGAGAGTACGGTATGAGCGGAAAACATGAACACAAGTTGATACAAAAAAATATGTCTATCGTAATTGTTTATGAGGGATTCTTAATCTTTTGATCTTATTATGAGCTTGCACGTGAATTGATGAAGGTCTATTAAACTCGATATATGGGTTGTTATGTTCATATTTCAATTACCTTAAAAATACTGGATTATTTTGTTGGTTTGACCTTCAAATGACCTTGATGTTGAACTAATGGAGGTCAACCGACACCTAATTCGGATTCAGCATGCTAAAAAACCTATGCCTGAATTTTGTCATATTTTGTCAGCAATATTTTCTTCATTTGACCTTCAAATGACCTTGAAAGCGATCTGATCTGAAAAAAAACCGACAAACGATTCGGAATCAGCGATCCAAAAAACATAGAACCCCAAAAGTCGCCTCCGTGGATAAAGTGAAAATGATTTAGAACTCCAAATTAGTTACATGAAACTTGAAAATTTGCCTCTCATTATAATTTCTCGTCAAAACTACCGTTATAAATGAAAGTATGTAGCAGAAAATGTATATGTATAAAAAAAAGCATCAAAAATTATAAAACTTAGAAAACACTGTCAGTTTATATTCATTTGCCCTTTTTTTTCTGTCCGATTATATATAATACATTTCTTTATAACTACCCCTAAGTCATACATACCTAATGATTTGGAACTCCAAATTTTATACATGAGACTTGAAAATTACCACAAAGGAATAATAAGGAGAGCTTACTCCATTTCCACACTTGGCAATAGAAAAAAAATATCAACGAACCGTGCTTTCTAAGTTTTATTATTTTTTATGCCGTTTCCATACATATATATTTTCTGCTGCATACGTTTACATCATATGAGGTTACAGTCTGTAAAGGAATCAATACGACGATCCAGCAAAAGCCTCGTGCACCCTATGAACACGGCGCGAACCAAGGACAACCGCCTTCTGAATTTTTCCCGCATGAGTTCTAGCATATTGATGACACGCAGTGATGGTTTTTAGGCCATTAGCAAGTGAAAGCTTGGCACCTCCAAGAGCGCCGATGAAAAGGACGATCAGTTTAACAGAATATTCCGGGTACAATCGTTGCAACTACCTTATAAGTTCTCGATACCTCTCTTTCTTTACATTCTCCTTGGTTATGATGTTTTTGTCAGCTGGTGCCGAAAATTCGATAACGAACATGGTTCGCTTCTCGAAGTCAAGAAGAACCATGTCAGGCCTCGCGCAAGCAACAGAAACAGTTGTCGAGAATATAAAGTTCCAGTATATGCGGCACTTCCCACTCTCGACAATCGACTTAATATCCCTAGGAGCATTTAGAGGATCGATATTAAGGTTAATGCCGTATGAGTGACAGAGATGGTAATAAGGCACTCTTAGTGCCGCATTGTGCCTTTGAATGTAGGTCGTTCCCGCGTGAGTTGGACAACTAGATAGTATGTGAGCTGAATGCTCGGGGTGTGCATGGCACGCCCTGCAGCTATCATCGGAAATGTCTTGGCTCAAAATGTGGCAACAATATGGTAAGTTGGAAATGACACCGTCTCGGCATGCAAAAATGAAACCCTCTGTACCAGACTTAAATCCGGGCGATTTGAGGAAAGCAAACGTTAGCTCACAAGACATTGACTGATCCTTCACATTTCTGTGGAAGATACCGTGCATCCTCTTATCGAGGAGCTGTTCACGAAAGCTTTTCTCTTGTGCTTTCTTAATCCGGGCTTTTAGAAGTGAGTACTCGAGATAGATAAGATTTGATGCATTTTGCTCACCCCTAATACTGAAGTCAAGCCCGAGTGTTTCAGCAGCCTCCTCCGCTGCTTTGTACATAAATTTTCCTTTGGCCACTTCTTCGTGATTCCTGACCATTTTAAGAAGAGGGTCTCTTCCATTTGCAACTCTATGTGCTGTACCCAGAACAATCATATTGTGAAGACATTCAAGACTCAATTATCTGCGAACCCCTTCACGGCGTGAGATGTACAGTCGCGGAACGGATGACTTATGATGCATAATTTTGCTCATGTGCATAACCTTTCTTGTCCGGATATCAAGAGATCTGAGCCCGTTCTTCGTCCATGGAACTACTCCAAATGAATAGAGTAGTACCGGTACGGCAAGCATGTTCTTTGCGGATACTTTGTTCCTCGCCGACAGTTCGGAAGAACAAATTTGTCGGATGAGACTTTTGTATCTGCTTCGGAGGGTATCCTTTATAGATGTCACATCCTGAATGCGGCTCTGTGGCACGCCCAGGTATGTGTGAGTCTCTCCAGCTCCGAGCTCAGGATCTTTAGGGATGCCATTAAGTTTCCCTCGCTTCAAATAAACCTTGGCGCATATGTCTAACCCAAATTTCATTCCAATTTCCTCAGTATATCGATCGACAATCCCCAGAGCTAGATGCAGTTGCTCTCTGCTTTTAGCATAGATCTTAAGATCGTCCATGTAAAAAACATGAGTGACCTTATACTTTCGATCTGCAGGTTTGCCGCATAAGTACCCGTCAGAAGGGCGAAGTGCTAGAGATAGTAGCAATAATGTAAGGCAAAAGAGGAGTGGGCTCATGGTGTCGCTCTGAAAGACACCTCTCTGGAAGGTGACCTTGCTAGTTGTCACACGATTTTTTCCAGATGAGATAGTAAATCTGGTTTTCCAAAGCGGCATCAATCTCTCTATGCACCCAACTATTTGCGGATGAATCTTTAAGATTTCTAAAATACAGGTGATAAGTCTATGGGATGTCGAATCGAAAGCTTTCCGATAATCAATCCAGGCCATCGATAGGTCACGCTGGTAGAATGCTGCATCTTTGCAGACACATCTATCGATGAGCAGGTTCTCCCGACATCCGGCTACGCCTTTCTTTGAGCCTCGTAGTTCATACATTTTTTGCCACACAGGTTCAATTGCCCGAACAATCTTATCATTTTGAATAGCTGTGAATATCTTATAAAGCGTGTTCAGACAAGTTATTGGCCTGTAATTCTTCGGGTCAGCTAAGTTGCCTGTTTTCGGCAGAAGTATTGTGCGCCCTTCCACAAACGACTCTGGGATCTGCTATATCGGAACTGGATGTTGCATCTTCTGGTATCACATTTACTTGAGGCGCAGCGAGTACAACTCTGCCGTTTTCGGAAATGGGCAAACATTTCTTCTTCTGAAGTCGCGAATGAACACTGATCGCAGTAATCAGAGGATCGAAAGAATCCATTACTCTATAAAATACATCATACATATTAGCTTGGCGGTCGTGTTTTCTGCTGTGAAATTGTCTGTAATTCTTATAGTCTGTGTTGCGAGCTTCAGAAGCTTCTTCGCCAAGCATTCCTACCGGTAACACACTTGTGCTTATGATTGCGGCTCCGTGAATGAGTATCTTATGTAACGTTGAATGCATAGGGTACCAGTTGTAGTGAGTTACTTATATTCGGTCAGTAGAATCACAAAGTTTTCCAAACTCAAGTGGATTTATCGGGAGCTGTTGTCACGTAGCGGTTAAAATTGTTTTGAAATTACGAAGTAACTCACAGTCAAGTCCACGATGTTCTGCAAGTTCCTCTGTATTTCCGAAAGCTCGTCGAGCTGTGTTTCTATCGTTCGTAGTACCAGAGCCTCCTGGTTTTGGTTTATCCACTATCAATGCCAACTTTTCCCACAAAATCTCTTGAACCTTTGTATTCCGCTGAGCAAATATTTCTTTTTGAGCAGTAGATCTTACTTGCTAGACCTTGAGAGGAAGCCTGTACGAAATGTGCAAGCAACATTCTAGTATCCTGATCCACGCATGTAATGGACTGAGTCTATACATCAACGAATTTACGTCTGGTAGAAATAGGTCCTTTAGCTTATTGGACAGGTCATTGAAGAAGTTAGGAGTTGAATGACAGATGGGGCTAGTTTGCATGGATTTTGTCCCTGTTATTATGTTCAGTACTTTGCCGTCTATCAATGTTAAGAACAAAGAAAAATGGATTCGAATACTCCGTCTATCATCTAATGCAACTGTATAAGTTTCTAGCTTGTCAATTTGATTCTCAATGTTCTTTCTTTGATTCAAAACAATTGCCTCGGTTTCTATAGTTTGCAGTATCTGAATAGGGCGACAAGGTCTTGGTGATTGAGACGCTCTATTATTCCAAAGAATAACATTGTCCGCATTGGACAATCTTAAAGGGATGAGAAAAGTTACAAACAAGCTTTCATCACTGAGACTCTCATTGTCTTCCGCTGATTTAAAAGATTGCTTGTAAGGTGAATGACCAGTACTACCATCCATTCCCCACAAACACATCAACGAAAGATCTGGATTATGAATTCCCTTTGCGATTCCACAATCCTACTGGAAGTGTGATTTAACAAGGCCTGCAGAGTTACCTCTGCTTTTTTCTCCGAAATCGAAATGTTTTCTTCGGGTGGTCTACATTGCATCTTAACTTCTTTAACACAATTGTACGACGGCCAAATATCAGCACCACAATTTTTGCTTTCCAACCGTATATTTGTGTACACAGATTTAGTTAGGGAATTATCGAGAAGGAAAGTAAGAGCTTCTTCAGCAGTCTTTTTTTTTTATTGAAATTTCTACTGCCTCCAACAATTTTCTAACTTTTCTTGGTTGCTCCAAGTTTCCTGAAACCTTCTTGAGAACAGTGTACAAATCTTTCTTATCAGTTCGATTTGCTGCATAGCATGAAGCCATTAAAAGTTTCTCCGAATCGTGCTTCTGTTCAGTACTGATTTTTGCAGATTTCCGCCGCTTTGAACGATCAGATTTCTCATGAAATTCTATGCTTGGACGACCAAGATGAGAAGATGTTAGATGTTCTCGCTCGGTTTTCATGGTCAATAAAACTAGAAATTCGGAATTCAACCATTCAGCATTTTTCTTCTCAAACATATCCATGATCCTCCTCGCAGCTTTGTATTTTTCAGAGCATCTACTTTTGAGATCTCTCAAAGAGGCTTTTAATCTCTCAACATCTGCACTTTCAATGTTATTGACATTCAATTCCATTTTTGATAAAATATAGAAAACAGTTGTTTCTACATTATCAATTTTGAGGTGTTCTCCAAGAACTTCCCTTTTAGTGAATTTCGTCCTTTTACATGACAAAATGTTGAAATATGGAACACAATATGGGAACGACAGTGATAAACAGGGAGAAGAGAAGAGAATAATTTATTAACTTATTCATAAAGTTTATATATTAAACATGTATATAATCTATTATGTTTACATGTATATTTTATATGTTTCAATTATGTTCATTAATATTTTAATAATATCTACCGCCGGAATATAGACGCAAAGCGGATTGCCGAAAAAATTGAGTTCGCACGTCCTCGTTGATGCGACTAGGAAAACAAATGAAGATAAGCCAGCAGCAGCGCAGCGCTCTACACGCCATGGCATGGTCGTGCGCGGCCATGTATATATACTATAAGCAGCAAAACAAATGAAAAGTAGCAAAAAGTAGCACACCTATTCTAAAGTGGACATCCTAAGGAAGACATTCATATATTTAAGAACTCAATATGTTGTGTTATGTTATGTTATGAGCAATCGGAAGCAGGTGCTCTGCTGTATAATCTTGTTCTACATTCACTAATAATATGATTGTATTAAATTGCAATTGACAATTCCAGATTAAATTGACTTAAGAGAAAGTTTACACTTTGATTAATAAAATAAATGTAGGTAGGAGGTTTGGAATCGATTTCTTGGAATAAAAAAACGTATTCCACGAACGTCCGTAGCATTACTAATTTTAGCAAGATTTTCTACTTTGTTCCTATATCATCGGAACAAAAATTCATCAATCAACGTATAATTGTCGTCAAAAATACTTCAATTCTTCCTCAGTTTAGTAGTCTATTTCATTTTTCCGAATTCAAGAATCGACTTTTGGCCAGGAAATCGGGTCTCCTGACCCACTGTGCTGTCGTAGAGTAGGCGTTCCGCTTACATAGCCCCTTTTACGGAGTAGTTCAGCGTGGTCTTGCAGACGTTGCTGCGAAAAGTGCGACAGCTCCGGGTATTTCTCGCTCCACAGAGCATGCAGCCGTGCCATGTAACCCCGTTCAGGGGCCACACTCGCATCGTAGCACTCTAGCAAGTCGTGATTCAGTCGCTTCGTCCACCCAAAGGTTGCGAGATCCCATCGATCCATCGCATTGAATCCATTTTCATTGGCTCCCCCAGCTCTCGATTGGTCAGCATTGTTGGCCGACCCATTGTCGGGAGCCCTGCGCATTCTGTTGTTTTGAACCGCACTTACTACAACTATGTTTGGTGTTGCCATTGTTTTTGAGAAACGTATTATATATAATCAGAGAGCAAAAAATAGTAAAAAAATATCAACTAACACTGTTTTCTAAGTTTTATTATTTTTAATGCTTTTTGCATACGCATATATTTTCTGCTGCGTAAGTTTACGTGAATGGGTAGTTTGCAAGAAAATTTTAATGAGAGGGAAATTTTTAAGTGTCATGTAAATAATTTGTAGTTCTTAATCATTTTCACATTGTTCAAGATGGTCTTTTAACTTTTTAACCGTTTTTGTTCACGAGGAGTATGTATGCATGAATTTGGGGTAGTTTTTAGGAAACGTATTATATATCATTGGCGAGCAAAAAATGAGCAAAAAAATATCAGGGGACCGTGTTTTCTAAGTTATATTATTTTTCATGATTTGTTCATACGTTTACATGGTCTCCTGCATAAGTTCATGTGGAAGGGTTGTTTTTAGGGAAATTATAATGAGACGGAAATTTCCAAGTGTAATATAAATATCTCGGAATTCTAAATCATGCTTACATTGTTCAAGGTGTTCTTCTAACTTTTAAATTGTTTTTGGTCACGAGGAGTATGTATGTATGACTTAGGGGTAGTTTTTGGAAATGTATTATATATCGCCTAAGAGCCGAATTTTAAAGAGCAAAAAAATTTTTTTAGCATAAAATCAGCAAAAAAATATAGCGTATTTCATTTTTCAATTTTTTTGGTGGCGGCGCTGAGTGAACGGACCTCTTTTAAAATTAAAACTTAAAACATTCACCACCGTAATTTTGTCATTTACAACTTTTGTTTGTTAAAGCTCTTTCAGCTTTAACTAACATAATCTCATTACTTATATCGTGCTTCGCACACGATTTTGTCCAAAATGTCCATTTCTCAACATTATGCTCAACACTTTTATATCAAATATATTTATATTGCAAAATAAAGTGAAAATTGTATTTATCATGATTACTTTCAAATTCGTTTCTTATTTTGCATTTAATTATATTGTTAGCTGCACTGAAATATGTAACATTCGAATAGATTTATATTATTGCAATTTATAATGTGCATGGAAATTAAAACGTACTTATTTTTATTGCCTTGTTTTTATATGTATATATTTTTTATTTTTAATCTTGTTTTTTACGGTTGAAGAAAAACTACGATTTCTATCAAAAAAATATTCCTACAAAATTTATGAATTTTTTTTTTAAAATAAAATTTGTCTTATTTATTATCGTAGCTTTCATCGTTTGCACACAATTTGCTTTTCCTGTATTCTCAATTACGTTTTTCACCACCAAAACAAAAACAGCGTATTCTAAACAAAAAGTAATTCCTGACGATAAATGTTTAGATCTCTTTTAGTTGAACAATTTTTGTCGATGTATCTATCTTTTTTCGTGTCTTGCTTTTTTTTAACGCTTTCCATTTTAATCAAACATGGCTGGTTAACAAACTCAATTTTGTTGGTCCATTTAACAACGTGTCAAAGCAAAATTCAATTAAACTATTAATGTGAAAGGTATCCGTTATACATAAAAGCAGCTCTACAACAACAATAACAATAACAACAACGACGACAACAACAATGACGGCGCCGGATAGTAAACCCCGTCGTAAAAACTTGTTTTTCTAAATCAGGGGGCCTCAAAATGTCAAAATTTGATGAAATCCGTGAAAGTGACTTTCGAATAAAACTAGTATCTTCTCATTTTGGATAAGAAAGTAAAAATCCGTATATTTGTGCTTTAAGCGTCAAGTTCAATGCTCCACGAGATAGGAAGTGCGGAAACATTTGCGTCACCTGATCATCAGCCGGCACCTCAACATCAGGTGGTATCCTCACCTCATACTGAACAACAAAAGCAAAAATATCCGCTGCTGGAATTGCCAAATGTGTACACAGAATTCCCTGTACCAAAGTACTCGCACGTTGATAGCGGAATTCTTGAATCTGTATTCTATGCTGAACAGATTTTCAAAATCGAGCATCTTAAAACAGAACGTGAGTACTATAATTTAAAGACAAAAATAAAATCTAGACCAAAAATCAGGGAATGTTGCCTGAAACGTCTGGGGTCGTGTCATGTTATTTCTTAGAAAACAGTAAAAAAAAAGCACACAAAGACTATTGATCAATTGTATTCGCGTCTAATAAAAAATATTCTTTTACTTATTATAGCCAAGATATGAAGTTACTCCTCTGTATATTTTTCTTTTATATTAGCTTTTTCTTTTGTTGCACCTGCGTATCGTTTCCATTACAAGTAGCTCTGAGTTCATAAGTTTTTATAAGATTTAAATTATTTAATAACCATAATTTTCTTTTACAAACAGATGAAGACAAAAAAAATATTCCTGCTGGTACTCATCTTTACCGCCAAATAAATAACAAACAAGAGGGAACAAAAGTTGCAGTACGCAGAGGTGGTTGGTTTATCAAAGCGAATGGTAATAGTCATACTTTAAATAAGTAAAAAGAGTATAGAACAAAATCTCGAAAATGATATCTGGAACCTTTTTAGCTTATTAGGTTACTTTTCTGTAAGTTTACCCATTTGTTATGTTATTAAACAGTTTTTGCTCAAGTTAGAGTGCACAAGCAGTCCAAGCATCTCGTTTGAAGAAAACCCGTTTTATCCTTTTGACTAGGAGCCATGCATTACTAAAGTGCGTTTTTTCTGGGAATTAGAAACAATATCAAATTTAAAAAAATTAATTTTCAACAAAAATGTTTATTTTCAACCCTAACAGACGAACTTTCCACAGAAAAGGCAAATTTGTAAACACAAAAGTCAAATTTTCAAAAAAATAAATAAAAAGAATCTTTAATAAAAAACAAATTTTCAAACGAATATTTCAATTTTCAATACCGCAGTATGATACATTTTTATCCAAAACCGAAATATTGTCTATTATCGTTAAAATAAAATAATCATCAATTTAAAAGAGAATATGATACAGAACAGCTTAATTTTCTACCAAGGAGTGACATTTTCTATCAGAATGCTCTATTTTTAAGCCAAGAAGACTAATTTCCTTCCCAGTAATATTAATTTTCACATTCAAAAAATAATATTCTACAAAAAGACGTATGATTAAAAAAGTGCATTATTTTTAACCAAATAGTTGAATATTAAAAAAAATGAATCTTTAAAAAATAAAACTAATTTTCTACCAAAAAGACAAACTCAACTACATATATTAATCTTTATTCAAGTAGATAAATTAAAACAGCACAACTTTTAACGAAAAAATTTCAAATGGAATATTTCAATTTGTAGTTAAAAAATAAATTTTAAATTTACAAATCACTGTTACACCAAAAAATTTTATTTTTCACCAAATAGTACAATTTGCTACCAAGTTATTGAATTTTCAACCTAAAAGAAAGAATTGTACCTAAAACGGCAAAATTTTAAATTAAAAAAATGAGAATGAAGAAAAAGTTAAGTTTCTACAGAGGCAAATGCGCTTTCTATTAAAAAGTAATTTCTCAAAGAAATAGCTAAATTTAAAAAAAAATGCTACTGAGAAAACGAATTCCGAAGAACATAAATAAGTTTCAACGTAATAGTGGAATTAGCCATCAAAACGATTATTTTTCTACAAGGAAGCACAAATTCGCAACAATAACTATGGAGTTGAATTTTCGATCAATAAAGAAGAATTTTTTTTTAAATACATAAATTTTAAACCTAATAATCAAATGTAAACTATGTAAATTTATATTTGAAACTTAATTTCTAACTAAAATAAACGAATGTTATACAAAAAGGATATCTTTTTGTTACCAAATAATGGAATTTCCTGCAAGACTGTGAAAGTTTTAAGACATCATTTCTACCGCAAAATAAGATTTTTTAACAAAGAAGATTAATTGCTTAATCAAAATCATTAATTCTCCAAAAAATACATCATTTTGAAAACAACAGTTGGTATACCTAAAAAAAAGACGAACCTTCAACAAAATTCTTAAGTGTTAAACCAAATAGCTGAGTTTGTAATTCAGAAAAGGACAAATAATAAAAAAATACATAAACTTTAGATCACAATAACAAAATTTTAACAGGGTAGATTTACCTACTTATAAAAGAGACAAACTACGAGCTACCAAAATAGATACGTTTTAATCAAATAGTTTTTTTTTTTTATATCCAAATATGCGAAAGCTCTAAATAATCTAAATTTTTGTTTTTCAAAACTTAGCGTTGATACATATAACAAACAAAAGGTTAATGTCAATGTTGCACATGCTAATTTTAATAAAAGTTTTAACAAATTTTCTGTAAATATAATTCTTTCAAATAATAAAGAATTGTCATAATTTAAAAAACGAAAAGACAATGTAATTTTTCAAACAATAATTGGTTAACTCACAGTTAAGCAAAATTTACGGAGCAGTTCAAAGTTAATGTTTTTTTTTTTTTGATTCCTTAAATTAAATAATACAGTTTTCCTATATTTTCAGGTTGTTTTTCGGGCGGCCCATGCGCTTACAAACTCCAAGCAAATGATTTTCTAGAATATCGTAAGAAGCCTTATGGATACGTTAGTCCTCAGCAGAACCTTTATAAATTTGTTTTCCAACCTGAATCTCCATCTGTATCTCAAAGTAAAAGAAGTTAAGAATCCTCCATTCTTTCTTCTCAAGTTTTACCTCAAAGAACCTTGCCTGTCCACTGCTTTGGCGTTGCAATGTATTTAGGTACTCTTTGGTTCACCTTTTTCGTTTACCTATCTTCTAATGTTTTTGTATGTCCATTGCCTTTTTCAGTTACTTAAAATTGTCATTATTTCCTCGTGATAAGAGAATCGGGTACAAAGTTTCTGGCCTGATAAGGAAAAACAACTATTTTCGTTTTTTTTTCATTTCATTTTTCAACATAATATCCCCCAAGACTAATACATTTCTCATAACGGTGCTTTAATGAAGTAATGCCATTTTTACAGACCTATTCTTCAAGTCCCAAAAAATACTTATTTACAGCATCGATGACCTCCTCGTTGGTCTAAATTTGTTTACTTCCGGGCCATTCTTTAAGATCAGATAACAGATAATAGTTTCTGGGGGACAATTCTGGTAAATACGGTCGATGGGGAACAATTTCAACTTCAATTCGCTGACTTTAGCCATTGCAACAAAACAGTTTTCAGGGTCAATTTTTGATCGACTGTTAACATACGCGGCACCCACCTCCCACAGTGCTTCTCAGTGCTGAAATGTTCATGTAAAATAATGCTTACACGCTGAGTTGACGTCCTAGTAGCCTCATCTATCTCACTTACCTTTAATCTGTGGTTCTTTATAACCATTTTATGAATTTGTTTGGTCATTTCGGGAGTTGCGACCTCAACCTGTCAGAAGTTCTCGTGCGCTTTTCTTAAACTCATAAACCTACCGTATAACCGTCGAACATGATGGAAAAGAGTCTTTCAGTCTGGAATCCATTTCTTCTTTAATTTGAAGTAGTGTTGGGCTTTTTAAATAAAAGTACTTAATGACCTCACGCTTCTCTGATTTTTCCATTTTCGCACAAACGATCGAGGCGTATTGTTCAGTAGGCTCTTAAATGTATACTAATAAAGCAATTGACTGAATTGATTTGCAAGCTAGTGAGATATAGTACTATAGAATAAATTGTAAGTCATCGTTAGAATAGTAGATAATCTGATACTAATTATTAGGTTAAATAGCAACTGCGGCCTATACCCGAATTGGCACGTGTAGAAAAGTAAAATTATACCACATGTAACTTTATATAAAAATTTATTGATCATAAGTACATTGCACGCACTTGAGTCAAATACAGAAGTAGAAAGGCCTAGCGTAGCCCGAGATTGACTGACTAGCCAGCGATTACACAGAAACTGAAAGCTGCTAGGAAGGCGGGAGGAATCTCACGTCCCGCTTCCGTTGCCTATTCCACCACGGATCTTGTAAATATAGATCGAAGACTCGATTGCTCGTTCCACTCCGCTAAATGGCTTAGTTGGAGTATTGAGACCCTAATAAATTAGACCGGCTAGCGTCATCTCTATGTCAGGTTTTTACATCTTTCGATCGTTTCTAAGATGGTCTTTTTAATGAAACCATCGAAAAAAATCCCGCGCGTTATTATTGCTAATAATTGAGTTGTTAGTTACCCGATAAATTGGGCTTTCACTCGAGAGATCGAGATTTTATGAAACACCTCCCACCATTCATCACTTCATCTCCGATTCTCATCTCTGCCCCGTACGTGAGCCATGTTTATGACGCCGTATACGCATGAGAATGTAGTGGTAAGTGGAGAGAGAATATTTCGTAAGTCTTCCCTCTCTCCTAAAAGTCGCGTCTTACAGATCAACTTCGACCGCTCGCCCCGAAAAATCTCACTTTTCAGAGTACGCCCCCTTTCTTTGGCATGCATGGCATATAGTTATTGTTATTATAATATCATTATACTTGCATTATATGGAATGATGTGAAGCAAGGCGAGAGCAGGCATCAGACATAGATTGTAAGGACAACAGATAAAGTAAGGATGTGCTTGGTGCGTTGGCCATAAAAAATCTCTAAATTGTAAAAGAAGCCACGTAAAGCCAAACCCTTGCATCGGCCCGGGAACCAAAGTGGTGCAACAACAAAGGAACCATGGATGCTTGCTTCCCCTCGTCAATGCTTGACTCCTGCTAAGCTTTGCTTCTTCGCTCACACTGATGACCATCCAACTGTTTGTCTTTCCGGGTGCAACAGCGACGCTCCCTAGGAAGATCAATTAGACAGACGTCTTTTCGTAAACCACGACCATATTCCCATCCTTACATGTTTTGTTCCTTCAGTGTATTTGATTTTAAAAGCATTTATCCTGTCGTTGTCAAGAATTACATTGCACATGATTTTCTGCGTTCGACCTTTAGGTATCTTTCACTTCCAAATTCTTTTTTAATAATACTTTAAGGCAGGGGCTCGTTACGTACCAGCAATCTATGCTTATTGCAGTAGTATATGTTACAAATTTGAGTCCTTCGACGACAAGTAAAGCTTCCTCGCATGTCAAAATTCGGCTTTATAAAATTTCATAAATTTCTGTATTTTGTTTAATGTCTCATCGATAAAAGTCTAAGACTAATTTTCCCCTAATTTGAAGAGTCAGTCCTCTCCGATATTTATTGGTCTATAGTCACCGCACTTAAAATGTACTCTCGATGAATTTTACTCAAATATTTGTTTGAATAAAAATATATTATTAAGCGCAATTAAATATTGTCATTGAATTCAATTCCACTCAGCATAGGATCAGCGGTAATATGTTAAACATACCCAAAAGAAGAAAACTTATTTTTCTACATAAGATATGCATATCCACTCAACATCATTTTTTGCTACGTCTTATACGCGTAAGTTTTTGTTTCAAACATGATGAAGTTTTTTGCTAAAATACAAACTTAATTTTCTGATGATAATATGCAGAATAAGTAAGCATTACATATAAAAAACTGTTCGCCATTTGATCAAAAAAATATAATTTAGACTATTTTTTACCAAGCTTCTTGTTTTGATCGAGATTGTACGCTTCTAAGAAAATGGACAAATTAATTTTTTCTGTCTTGGCTCTGTAGCATACGAAAATAGTACACATAACAAACTCTTACTCTTAAGAACACCTACTAAGTGGCCCGTAAATATTGTTTGATAGAACACATTCGACGTTGTAAATGCCTATCCGTTTTTAATAGAATCTTGAACAAATTGTTATTTTTTATCAAAAAATTATTTAAAAATCTGTAACGTATCCTATATTTCAATAATGGCACTATATTGGCTGTCACAATGTGAGGATGCATACTATAAAAAAATAGAGTGCCTTTATCGTCGCGTTCTATTATCTCCCTTGACAAATCATTCTCAATCTTCAAAAATATCTTAATCCCCTTGTCAATCGCACAATCACTCAATCAATCTCTCACAAACCAACCTTTCTACACACTTTCACAATCCCCTAACCTTAAATCAATTTTGAAATACAAATAAAACCGCTGCATTTTCAGTTGAAGAAATTAATTTTCAACCAAGCTAGTGAGTTTTCAACTAAAATGATGAATCTGAAATTAGGATGGTTCAGTTTTTTCTAAAATAGAGCAATTTTTAAACACTAAGATTAATTTTATATAAAAAAAGAATTTTCCACGTTGAATTTTTAAGGAAAAACCATAAATTCCAGCCTTATAATTTAAATTTAATTCAAAAACAAGCTAAAATTTTATTTAAGACCGAACATAAATATGTTTCTTCATGCAAAAATTATTTAAGCTGAAACAGCATGAAAAGGAATCAAAATTAAAGAACAAACTTTCACACTACCTTACTTTCCTGTTAATTAGAGACCAAAATAACAATTGGAAAAAACAGGAAAATGTAATTGTTTAACTCAAAATAAAATACAGTGTAACTCAGAGACTGTGCTGACCGCCGTTCACCCTGCGCATATCCTCTTACTCCTACATGCGGCGCGGCGTCAATTCTCGGAATGGCTATAGAAGAGGGCTCTATACCTCTAAGCTTCACTGTAGTTTAATTTTGTCTTTAAAGAAATACTAATTTTAAACAAAGTAGTTAAATTTTCATTCAAAATAATTAATTTTCAATACGCCTGTAATTTATGAAAAAAATAATTGTAGAGATTAAAAAACTGGACGAGATTGAATGTGTATCTTGACTTGAAGGCTAGTGACAAATAATGTTACATTTGTAACATTATATAAAAAATTTCCATATGGTGTTTTATAGAACAAGTTTTTTTTATATAATTTATTATAAATCTTTTTTATTCAAATTAGTTGGTCTACGCACATAGCAAGTTTTCCAACGAAAGATGCAACCACGCATGCCCACTCGTTCAGTGGGACCACGTGCGTAAGTGTGCAAGTTAATTTCTATGATGGCGGATAATACCAATGAAGTCGCGTATTCCGGTAACGTCAAACGTGCTGTTTAAGCTAATCTGAGTGAAAAAATAAACATTATGGATAACGCGACCCGTCTAATTCTGGAGTAGTGGGGCCCCCACTATCTCATCGACACCTCCAAAAGTAAGCATCCAAATCAAAATCTAAAATTTTATTGTAAACGCACTTTTTAAAATTTTGATACTTGATAATTTGATACTTGATACCTCGTAAATAAACGAAGTGCTTGGAATACAAATATAATTTGAACGAAAACTACCAGATTACATCGTCTTAAGGAAAATAGGTATCTTCATTTCAACATCGAATGATTCAGGTTTTGAGAGTACGAAAAGTATGTTTTTGACTCAAAAAATATGTAGCAACTCCGACAAAACTATTTTCTGTATACAGCAAAACAATTTATTTGAGAAAAGAATTGGGTTGACCTTACAAAAGTGTTTTGTTAATTTAATAATTAAATTTTGTGATATCAACAAAATATTGTATTGGGGTGATAAAAGAATTTTGTTGACTCAATAACAAAATTTGGTTATGCTATCAAAACAATTTTGTTTGGTCAGCAAAAGTTCTCAACAAAGAAATTTTGTTAGCAGCGAGTATTTTCTAATGTTCTCACTTGCCATTCCGAAAATCTTCCTGTAACAATGAAGATCTACATCAGCGCCCTACGTCTCACCCTCGGGGTTCTTCTGCATATTCATGGTGAGAATACTCAAAATAATATAAATTTCAAATCTAAATAAAAAAAGTTTTAACCCATTTTTTTTTCTAAAAAACACGAGGAGATAGAAAACTTTCAGCTTCAGATCCGCATTCTATAAAAAAAGGTGTACTTAAATATCTGATCAATTTGATGGTCAAAATATTATCATCTAGTATTACAAACATTTTAATATTCTGCTACCACTTTTGCCACCTACTTTCAAAATTTGATAAAATTCATAATTATTCGAGTTTTATAGTATCTCTTTATGTATTCTGCAGCGCTGATCTTGAAACTAATTTTAAATTTTACGTAGCATAAAACCTTCATCATCTTCGTTTAGTTTTATCCACGGTTTTGATACAATTTTTTGAAACCGCGAAAAAATAGAACATCTACTACTTCAGGTTTATATCCTGAAAAAAACCTAATGAAATGTCTCACCGATTTTATGCGAACCAAAATTTTCTACTGTTTTCGATAAATAATAATATTTATTTCTCAAAGCTTCAGTTAATTACTCGTCTAATCCTAGACACTGGAATTTTAAATTAGCTTAATTTTGAATGCATCGGAAGTTTTTGTGTTGCGAAAACTTATTTAGGCTAAATTTTTATACATAAACTCATACATTTGAAATTGAAATTTTCAGGGTTCATGGTTCTAACGGAATGCATTTGATATTTAACCACTCTTTTTAGACTATCCTACACTCACCCAGCATTCAAAGTCATAATAAAAAATTTATAATTACATAAATTCATTTGACGTTATTTTAATTTAGTTCTGGTTAATCATTATATAATTTAATAACAGACCACATGATATCAAGTTAACTTATATTATTTATAAATTTTAATGAATTAAAAATATATTTTAATTTATTAATTTATTAACATCCGTTTAAAATGTGGTGGCCATGAAAACGGCCATTTTATTTCAGTGAGAGGTGTGAGAAATAAAATCACTGTGTATAGACATAATTATTCCCGTGTACAGAATTTGGCGACCAGGGATCTTTTATTCTTAATTCGATTAATATAAGCAACATGACAACTGCTATCAAGAAATAAGCAAATTCAGTTTTTTTTTAAATTTTCGATAAATTAACTCTAATGAAAATTGCCATAAGAAGATTTGTAAACAAGATTTTTTAAGGTGTTTTAAAAACTTTAATTTCTTCCTTGAACTTTTCTCCGTATTTGACTTTCTTTAGCTCAAAATGCAAATTTTCTATTTTTTTAAAAGTATTTTTGATAATTATAGACAAACTCACAAGTTCTATAAAAATAGGGATATTAAATTTTGTCAAATTATCTGAAAGCTGTTAATCCTTTAAAAAATTTTTTCCATATCAGGCATTGTTTGATTCCAAATATAAGTTTTAGATTTTCTTTATAGTATTTTCGAGAAGTTATAACTGAATGCTAAGTCTTATTAAAAACAGGTCATGGTACATTTTATAGGACTTCTCAAAAGCTGTGATTTATTTTGAAGACAAATTTTTAGCAAAACAGTTGAATTCCGAAACTAAAAATATTAATTTTAAACGAAAAAGTTTATTTTCAACCAAATGACGTTATTTATAAGTAAAGAAGACTTTTTCCCACAGAACAGTTTAATTTGTATTTCGGAAAGATTAATTTTTTACCAAAACACGAATTTTGAAGCTGTTGAATTAAACGAAAAACAAACATTTCTGAATTATGAACAAACGTTTTAACCAAAAAATACAAAATTATATGAAAATAGTTTAATCTTCAACTAAAGAGAAGAATTTCCCATAAAAAGAAATTATCACGCAGAGAGACGAATTTTTATAAAACTCCATAAATTTTCATTAAGAAAAAAGATGACAAATCTCCAACAAAAATAAAATTAATTTTTGAAACAGTAGTTCAACTTTAAGCCAATTAGTTGATTTTTCCTCCAAAAAATATGAATTCGAAGCTAAATGTATTTTGACCTGATTAAGTGAAATTTTTAATTGCATATCCTATCTAAAAAAAGTGATATTCCTACATAGCACAAAAATATAAATCTCATTGTTGTCGAACCCCGGATGGATTTCGATACTTCATGAATTCAACTTTTACTGACTCTTCTTAGTGTTGTTTATTTATAAAAAAATGAATGTGCTTGCTTATAAAATTCAGCACATTTCAATAGTAAAGGATTGTTTAATATTGAAAAATGATTCTGTTCCTAAGATTTTACTACCACATTAATGTGCAAAAAGACATATTTTAACTGAAAATTTAACTTCCCAGGTGAAAATGTAAGTACTTTTTCAATTTTTTTTAACAAAGATCCATAAAAAGATGGAAAAGACTCTATTTTTGACGGGAAATAAATGTCTAACGAAATTGTGTAGCATTCAACCAAGTGGTATAAGTTTCAACCAAAAAAATACATTTTCAACAAAGAAAATAAATTTTTTTTTACCTAAGAGGAGAAAATTTAACAAAATAAAATAAGAAGAAAAAAATTGACTTTGAACCAAAAAAATGTCTATTCTTTTATAAGGTTCCCATTAATACAATTCGCATTTAAGCAAAAAAACATAGAGAAGGGTAAAAGGGGTAAAGGGGAGAGTTTCTTAAAAACAGGGAAAGACAGTATTTTTACAACAGGTAAAAAAGTACCCTTGTAAGTATTTTTCTTCCATTATTTAAACTAAAATTGTTATTTTTGAAAACTAAAACTTACCCCTTCTGATTAATTTTTGCATATTTACACCTAACTTAAACCTCCTTTTTCAACTTCTTGACCCTCTAATATAAACAATTTTATTCTAAAACTGACATATCATCGAAGATGAATCTCTCATTAAGAAACAAATATTGCTCAAAAATGGCTGTTTTGAGTTTGACATTTAGTACGAATAAGTGGAAATGTTGTTGGCTATTCGAAAGCATTAAAAACTTCAAAATACTTGGTTAATTTTATTTTAATTAAAAAAAGTTCATGAATTTCAAAACCTGCTGATTAGGCTATGCAATCTATAAGTTAAACAAATTAATGATCAACGACAAGAGATTTTAATTTACAAGAAAAAAGTTGAATACAAACAAAAATGTAGAATTTTTAACAAAGCAGTTAAATCTCTAACCAAAATAGATTAATTTTCTATCAAACGGTTGCATTTTTACCACAAGGTATGCTTTTTTAAACCAGACAAATCATTTTATAATAATGAAATAGTTGAATTTTTAACCAAAGGAGGAACTTTTAAGAACAGAAATTAATTTTTTTTATATAATTAAACTTCTAAACAAGTCTATGAATTCCTGACGAATAAAGAAGACTCAGTGACACACTAATTGCATTTCCAATATAATTAATTAATTTTTATTCGAACAGTAGAATGTTTATCCAAACAAGATGAATTCCTGGTCAAAAATAGAATATAAGTAGATTTTTAATAGTAGTTAATTAGATTAAATTTGTTAATTAGAATATAATTAGACTTTTGAGCTGACTTTTAAGGTGTGCGGGCATATTCTCATAAAGCTTGGGTTGCATCTCTCGAAATTTAAAGCGCGCCCACGACGCGCTTGTAGTCACGCTTCACGCTCGATGATGTTTTGATATCGCGCTCGATTCTGTTTTTCCTCTCGCGTCGCGCTTGTTCTTTGTATTATTATTGCATTCTTGCGCAAACCTTTCAAATTATAACTCAAAACATCCACCACTGTAATTTCGTGATTGCGAATTGTCTTTTGTTAAAAAAGCTTCGTTCGAGATTCTGAGCGCACCCAGGGCGCGCGACTGGTGATTCTCACACTTCGCACTTAATCTTTTAATTTCTCCCACATTTATGCACATCACTTTTAAAATCAAAGGTCAACGGATCGACAACTGTAATTTTGTGATTGTGAACTCTCTTTTGTTAAAGCTCTTTCAGCACTAACCAACACATTCTTCTCACGTATATCGTACTTCACACTCGATTTTTTCCAAAAATTCAACTTTTCTACATTATGACCGACATTTTTATATCAAATATAAAACCCTTTTTATATAACTCTTCCTGGGATTGCTTATTTACGTATTGCAAAATAAAGTACAAATTGTATTTATCATTATTAATTTAATATTCTTTTCTTATTTTGCATTAAAAGATATTCTTAGGTACGCTACAACATGTATTATTCCAAAAAATTTATATTATTACAATTCATAATATGCATCTGGATTAAAACATACTTCTTTTTAATGCCTTTTTTTATTTCATTGTATTTTTTTATTTTAATTACATTTTTTATTAATAAAACAAAACCTACTTTTACAAAAAAAATAATTCCTCAAATATTTGTAGATCTCTTTTAGTTGCACAATTTTTGACGATCTATCGTTTTTCGTATCTTGCTTGATATTTCTTTTTGGTCCATCAAACAGTGTGCGAAAGCACAATCTAATAAAAATAGTCTTTCGAAAGGCGTAAAAAGTTGATTTTTTGACTGGGCCAACAAAACCACAATATCCGCAGCTGCAATTGCCAAATGTTTACACGGAATTTCCTTTAGCAAGGTACATTCCTGGCGGAATGCTTGAGGTTATAGAATATGCTGAACAGATTTTTAAAATTAAATATCTTGATACAAAAGGTAAGTACGATAACTTAAAAATAAAAACAGAATCTGTACCAAAACTGAGGGAATTCTGCCGCAAACGTCTCGATTTTTAAAATAATTGATGGCCCTGATACATTAATGGCAATTAAATCAGTGTAAGGTAAATAATAAATCCAATTAATTAAAATTATATGATTGAAAAATTTATCATAATTTTTTATCAACATTCACTTTGAATATTAGTACAAAATTGCAGTTTTTCTGAAATTTCTACTGCTTGTCTACTTTTCACTTGGGCAGACTTACTAATTATTTGAATTTAGCCAAAATAATTGCTTAAACATAATATAATTGTTTATAACTTACTCTTTCTTTGCTTATGATATATAATTTCAGTTTCTTCTGAAATTTTTAACTTCTTACTCACTTGTTACTTTTAGTAAAGTAACAGAAAAGGCAAGTTACGAACATAGTTTTTTATACAATTATTTATTGTTTAAAAATGTTTGTTCTTAGATTTATACAAGAAAGTTGTTTCTTTCTAGAATCTTTAGTTTTGCTTTGAATTTTTAGTTATTCACTTTTTTCTGTAGTGCATTAAAAAAAATCTGTGCCAGCCAATCATAATTCTGGTTAATTCGACTAGAATAGAGTGTTAAATATACCCTTCCTGGTAATTAGAGAAGAATAGAGAAAAATTATTATTTTTAGATTTAAGCCAAGGAGTGAGCATTATTCAATCAAAAATATTTTTGTCAGAAAATAAGCCTTCTAGGCGACACGTATTTAATTATTTATTGAAAAAACCTTGGGCGTATGGTTGGGCTGATAAGCTAAATTGCGTGTCATTTTTTAAAAAGCAGTAGTAGCTCTAAATTAATGTTTTTTTTTAAATATTTAAATTAGATGATAACCATAATTTTCTTTTACCGCCAGATGAAGACGAGAGCAATATTCCTGCTGGTACTCATATTTCCCGCCTTATAAATAATATACAAAGGGGAACAAAAGTTGCAGTACGCATTGGTTCTCGATTTATCAAAGCGAATAGTACAACTTATTCCTTAATAAGTAAAAAAATAGTCTAAGACAAATATTAGAAAATTTTGTCTGAAACGTTTTTAGCTTATCAAGTTACTTTTCTGAGAGTTTATCCATTTCGTATGTTATAAAGCAGTTTTTGCTTGAATTTAAGTGCACGTGCAGTTCAGGCATCTCGTTTAAAGAAAAGCCGTTTATCATTTTAACTAGGAGCCATGCATTATTAACGTATGTTTTTTCTGGAAATTATAAATTCAATTAAATTTCAACAAAAATGTTTATTTTTAATAAAAAAGATGAATTTTTTATAAAAAAGGAAAATCTGACAACAAGAAAAATAATTTTCAACAAAAAGAAGGGAATCTTTAACAAACGACAAATTTTCAAACAAGTAGTTGAATTTTTAATCAAGAAGACTAATTTTATACCGAAAAATGGTAAATTTTATTCAAAACGGGAATATTGTATAATTTCATTAAAATAGAAAAATCATCAATTTAAAAAGGAAAATGATACATAAAAGTTTAATTTTCTACCAAACTGTTCTATTTTCAAGGTAAAAAGATTAATTTTCCACCCAAGAATATGAATTTTAAAATTTCAGAAATAATTTTCTACGAGAAGCCACATGTTTAACAAAGTATAATACATTATTTTTAACCATCTAGTTAAATGCTCAAATAAAAAGACAAATCCTTAACAAAATATATCATCTTTATTTAAGTACACAAATTTTGCACAAAAAAACAACTTTTAAACATAAGCTAGAAAGATTTAAATTATTTCAAATGAAATAGCTAGATTACCAAATAAAAAACAAAAAAATTTCCGCTAAAATAGAATAATTCAATGTGCAGTTAATGAAATTAATTTTTAATTTCAAACCCAATGTTTAAGCCAAAAGAAAAACTTTAACACAAAGCAGTTAAAATTTGAACTTAAGTAATAAGAATTTTCAAAATAAAGTTAAGTTTCAACAGAAGCAAATGCGCTTACGATAAAAAAGTAATTTTCAAAAGAATATTTGTATTTTTATCAAAAATTATTAATTTTCTTCTAAGAAAATGAATTGCCAACAATATGAATAATTTTTAACGTAATAGTGGAATTGTCAATTAAAAGATGATTTTTCTACCACAAGGCACAAATTCTCAACAATAACCATGTAGTTGAATTTTCTACAAATTTTCATTTGAAAATTAATTTCTAATTAAAATTACCGAATGTTATACAAAAAAGATAAATTTTTTACATATTAATGGTATTTTCTGCAAGACTGTGAAAGTTTAAAGACAAAATTTCTATCACAAAATAAGATTTTTTAACAAAGAAGGTTACTTGTTTACAAAAAAGAAGAAATTAAAAAAAGAAACATAATTTTGAACAAAACAGTTGATATACATGCCAAAAAAGACGAACTTTCAACGAAATTGATAAATTTCAAACCAAATATTTGAATTTGTATTCCAGAAAAGAACAAATTCTAAAAAAATACATAAACTTTAGGTCACAATGACGGAATTTTAACAGAGTAGATTATTCTACTTATAAAAGATACAAATTCTCAACTGCGACAATGTAATTTTTGAAACAATAATTGGTTGATTCTCAGTTGAGCAAAATTTACGGAGCAGTTCTAAGTTAATGGTTTTTCTTTTAATCTTTAAAATAATTAATACGTTTTTCTTATATTTTCAGGATGTTTTGCGCTTGGCCCATGCATTTACAAACTCCAAGCAAATGATTTTCTAGAATATCGTAATAAGCCTTATGGAGACGTTAGTCCTCAGCAGGTCCTTCGTTATTTTATTGTCCAACTCGAATCTCCACACGTATCTCCATCTGTATCTCAAAGTAAAAGGAATTGAAAACTCCCCATTCTTTTTTCTTAATTTTTAACTCGACGAACCTTGCCTTTCCGCTGCTATGGCATTGCAATGTATTTGGGTATTTTTTGGTTCACCTTTTTCCTTTTTCTGTGAGAGGGCGTACGCAGATTTTGCACCACTCACTGGTACCCACGAATTTTCCGTGGGCTAAGCTTGCCTTTATCGATGCTAATATGTTTTCCAATCTTCTAATGTTTTTCTATTTCCATTGTCTGTTTCAGTTACTTTAAGTTGTCATTATTTCCTCGTAATAAGAGGGTGAGGTAAAAAGTTTCCGGCCTGATGAGGAAAAACAAACTTTTTGGTTTTTTTCCATTTATTTTCCAAGATAATCTCCCTCAAGCCTAATACACTTCTCATAACGATGCTATGATGAAGTAATGCCATTTTTATAGACCGATTCTTCTAATCCCTAAAAATACTCATTTACAGCATCGATGACTTCCTCGCTCCTCTGAAATTGTTCACTTCCGAGACATTTTTTAAGGATAGGGTACAAATAATAGTTTTCAGGGTGAATTTTGATCGACTAGTAAGCGAACGCGGCACCCACCTAGCGCAGTGATACTGCATGCTCAAATGTTCATGCAAAATATTGCTTACACGCTCAGTTTACATCCTAGCTGCCTCAGATATCTGACTAACCTTTACTCTGCGGTCCTCTATCACAATTTTATGAATTTTTTTGATTATTTCCGGAGTTGCGACCTGATGAGGAAAAACAAACTTTTCGTTTTTTTTCGATTTATTTTCCAAGATAATATCCTTCAAGACTAATACACTTTTCATAACGGTGCTATAATGAAGTAATGCCATTTTTATAGACCAATTCTTCTAATCCCTAAAAATACTCATTTACAGCATCGATGACTTCCTCGTTGCTCTGAAATTGTTCACTTCCGAGACATTTTTTAAGGTTGTGGAACAAATGATAGTTTTCAGGGTCAATTTTTGGTCGACTAGTTAGCAAACGCGGCACCCACCTAGCGCAGTGATACTGCATACTCAAATGTTCATGCAAGATATTGCTTACACGCTCAGTTTACATCCTAGCTACCTCAGATATCTGACAAACCTTTACTCTGCGGTCCTCTATCACAATTTTATGAATTTTTTTGATTATTTCTGGAGTTGCGACCTGATGAGGAAAAACAAACTTTTCGTTTTTTTTTCGATTTATTTTCCAAGATAATCTCCTTCAAGACTAATACACTTTTCATAACGGTGCTATAATGAAGTAATGCCATTTTTATAGACCGATTCTTCTAATCCCTAAAAATACTCATTTACAGCATCGATGACTTCCTCGTTCCTCTGAAATTGTTCACTTCCGAGACATTTTTTAAGGTTGGGGAACAAATGATAGTTTTCAAGGTCAATTTTTGATCGACTAATTAGCAAACGTGGCACCCACCTAGCGCAGTGATACTGCATGCTCAAATGTTCATGCAAAATATTGCTTACATGCTCAGTTTACATCCTAGCTGCCTCAGATATCTGACTAACCTTTACTCTGCGGTCCTCTATCACAATTTTATGAATTTTTTTGATTATTTCTGGAGTTGCGACTTCAACGTGGCGTCCTGAATGTGGTTCGTCAAAAGTTCTCGTACAATTTTTCTTAAATTCAGAAACCTACTGTTTAACGGTCGACTATGCTGGAGAAGAGTCTTGAGTGTGGAATCCATTTCTTCTCTAATTTAAAGTAGTGTTAGGCTTTCTAAATAAAAGTACTTAATGACTTCACGCTTCCCTGATTTTTCCATTTTCGCAATAACAATCGAGGTGTATTATTTAGTAGGCTCTTCAATGTATAATAAAAGAGCAATCGACTTGAAAATTGATAAACAAGCTAGTGAGATATAGTACTATACAATACTGGCTAATAATTCTAGGTAATCGTTAGAATAGTAGATAATCTGATTCCAATTATTAGGAGGAAACCCACGTCCCGCTTCAGTTGCCCATTCAACCACGGGTCGTATAAATATAGACCTGCTGGCGCCACCTCTAGATCGGGCCGAAAACTCATCACCCCACCCTCTTATGTTGATAAACTGAATATTAACAATATCTCGAAAAAATCTCCTTCCTTCAATTAATTTAATTACACAAGCTTGTTAAATAATACAGATTTGGCTCAACAATTTTAATTAGATTTCAAGTTGTTAATAGTCCGAGGTTTTTTAACTAATTATGAATATAAATAGTTTACTTTTGGCATAAAGGAAGGTTATGTGCTAGACTAATAAGTTCAATTTTCACAGCATCCTAATAATTGCGACTTCTTGAATGGTAATATGTTCTGTAATATATTAATTTTATTGTTCGTTATTACGGATTATAATATTATTGATATTGCGTTAAAATTATCATTATTTCTTAATATGATTTAAGATGTTGTTATTATCATTTCATTATACTTTCGGTATATGGATTGACGTGATTAATAATACTTTAAGGCAGGGGCTAGTCACGTACCAACAATCAATGCTTATTGTAGTAGCAGATGTTACAAGTTTGAGTCCTCTGAATTCCTTAAATTCAATTCCACTCAGCTTAGGATTAGTGGTATTATGTGAAACGTACCCACGCGAAGAAAACTTACTTTTCTACAAAAGTTATGGATGAAAGTTATGGATATATACGTTTCGCAGCAAATTATAAATTCCATTTTCTGACCATAATATGCAGAATAAGTAATATTTACATATAAGAAACTGTTTACCATTAGATGATCCACAAAATATAATTCAAACTATTTTGCGAAGATTTTTTTTATCGATATTGTACGCTTCTAAAAAAAATGTTTAAAGTAATTTTCTGTCTTAGCTATGCAGCATACGAAAATAGTTCACATAAAAATTCTTACTTTTGAGAAGACCTACAAACTCGTCTCTAAATATTGTTTAATAGTACTTATTCGACGCGGTAAATGTCTATCGATTCTCAATAGAATATCAAACAATTTTTTTTTTAATTAAAAAATTATTTTAAAATCTTTACCGTGTCCCCTATTGGGTTCTTTTTTAATATTGGCTCCATATTTGCTTTCACGATATGAGGATGCACACTATAAAAAAATTCATAGTTCTTCTCTCGTCGCTTTTTATTACCTGCCTTGCCATTCTGGGTCTCTACCAAAGCTGCCAGATCGTGGAGGAATTTCACCCCCACCATACCTACCGTTTGGGAGCCACAAAACAGAAAGTGTAAGCCGAAAATGCACGATTCGACTTTGGTGTCCTGCTGTACGATGATTGCTGATCTGAAAGCTTCGGAAGACTTCGGTGGTCTTCTATTAATATCTCGATCCTCATTTGAAAGAAATTGAAGAAATTGGTGATTTGGATGGTTCGCGTGATTCTTAATTTCATGCATGCTTCGATTTTCAGGTTATGTTTTTCGGGTGTATATAATATTGATATTATTACTATTATATATTATTAATGCTAATATGATATTTATAAAATGTTTAATTAATATTAATGAATATTTGACTAATTTTCAACAGAAATAGTTAAACTTTCAACAAAAACAATTGGTTTTCTGCATAAAAAAAATAAATTTGGAATAAAATTAAAGAAGGCATTGTAAATGAAATACATGAATATTGCACAAAAGGAATTTATTTTCCATCAAGACTAATTTTCTGCATAAAAAATTAATGTTTAATCATAGTTAAATTTTCGAAAAAAAAGATTAATTTTCTACCAAGAAAGACGAGCATTCAATAGAATACAAAAATTTTCAACTAAAAAAGATCACTTTTCAATGAAACATAGAATAGCTAATTTGTGGTTAAAAAGAAATTAATTTTTAACCAAAAACAAAATGAATTTTCTTCAAAAAAGTTAAAGTTTTAGAAAAAAAATTTTTCCTACTATACTGATAAATCATCAACAGAAGAATATATATTTTTAACAAAGTAGTTCCATTTTGAACCAGAAAATATGAAAAATCTTTAAAATTCTTTGAAATCGTTTTAAATTATTCAAATTAATTCAAAAAATCCTTAGAATGTTTTAAAATATCCCGCGAAAATTCCTTACAATTTTAAAAATACCCTTAAATAGTCCAAGTCCTTTACAATCTCATACTAAATCATTTAAATCAATTGAAAATGCCTTGGAATCTATTGAAATATTCTAAGATATATCTAATCCTTGAAAATCTCATAATAAATTACTGTAAAAAATTGAAAATTCCTTGGAACCTTTTAAAATGCTCTTAAAAATTTCTTAAAATTTTATAACTACCCTGAAATATTTTAAATCCTTTAAAATCTCATATTACATTACTGCTATCAATATAAAATTCTTTGGAATCATTTAAAATTCTCTCACATTTTTCAAATCCTTTAAAATCTTTTGAAATACCTAAAACTTTTTTTAAGATTTCTAAACTATTTTCGAATTTTTTCAAATAACCTTATAAAGTTTCTTCTAACACTCAGGGTGTTTTTCAAATTTCAAGATATTTTCAAGAGCTTCCAAAAATTTCAAGAAGTTTCAAATGATTTTAAAGAATTTTAAATATTTAAGGATGTTTTAAAAGATGTCAAGGAATTTTCCATTTATTTTTATAATTGAAATGAATTTCAAAGAATGAAAAAAAATTTAGAAGTGTTATTGTTAAGAATTCAAAATTAATTTAGAAATCTATAAAAAAAAACTTCTAGGTATTTCAAATGATTCTGAATGATATGAAAAATTTCAGAGAATTTTATGAAGATTCCAAGGAATTTTTAACTTATTTTTATAATTTAAAGGAATTTTAGA
This sequence comes from Belonocnema kinseyi, assembly GCF_010883055.1. Taxonomy (NCBI): domain Eukaryota; kingdom Metazoa; phylum Arthropoda; class Insecta; order Hymenoptera; family Cynipidae; genus Belonocnema; species Belonocnema kinseyi. The sequence continues at coordinate 110,535,440 of NC_046659.1, forward strand.
GAATTTTAACAACTTTAGCAGGGTTATTTCAAAAAATTTCAAAGTACTTTAGAAATCTTCGAAAGATGTTAAGATCTTTCAAAAGATTTGGAAGGTTTCGAAATATTTAAGAATAATTTAAAAGTTTTCAAGGAATTTTCAATTTTTTACAGTAATTTAATATTACATTTTAAAGGATTGAGAGCATTTTAATGTATTTTTAACATTGTAAGGAATTTTTAAGAGATACTTTAAAAAATTATAAGTAATTTTCAATTAATATCAATAATTTAAAGCGATTTTAAAGAATTTGAACGATTTTTCCCAAATCTTTTGGTTTTTAAAGGAAAAATTTGTTTTCTAAAAATTTAAGTATTTTGTAGAAAATTCATTTGGTTTTTGGTTAAAAATTAATTTCTTTTCAACCACAAATTTAACTATTCTATGTTTCATTGAAAAGCATAACCTGAAAATCGACGCATGCATGAAATTAAGAATCACGCGAAAAATCCAAATCACCAATTTCTTTAATTTCTTTTAAATGGGGATTGAGATACTAATAGAAGATGACTGAAGTCGAATTGCGCTTTTTCGGTTTACACACGATCAACCCAGTAATCCCACCATGCCACAAATGTCAAAGCAACCTAACGTTAACTTCCACACAAATCTTCCTTAATTCTCAAAAGTACTATATATTCATACCCTTGTCAATCTCACAATTCTTAATCAATCTCTCACAAATAAACCCTTCTACACACGTCCACAATCCACTAGCCTTAAATCAATTTTTAAATAAAAACGAAATAGTTGCATTTTCAGTTAAAAAATTACTATTCAACCAAACTATTGAATTTTGAACTAAAATGATGAATTTTAAACTGGGTTGGTTAGAAATTAGCCGAAAAAAGCAATTTTCAACCACAAAAAATAATTTTCTATAATAAACGAATTTTCTACGAAAATATACATTTTTAAACAAATAGTTGAATTTTCAAGTAAGAAATATCGATTTCAGCCAAACATTTAAAATTTCATTGAAACAGAAGCTACATTTTTTATTTAAGATCGAACAGAAATATATTTTCTCATGAAAAAATTATTTATGCTACGAAAGTATGAAAAAGATTTAAAATTAGATAACAGAATTCAAAACTATCTTCCTATTTAGCTCATTAGAGACGAAAATAAGAATTAGAAAAAGACGGAAAGAATGAAGGAGGAGGGACAGTTTTTGGCCCAATTTAGATTTGACCCAAAAAATCCCTAAAACTTCTTACAGTATCTACTGACAATATGAAGGAAATTCTAGATTCAACGAACCACGCTCGCCCATCCTATTCACTCCAAACACCCTTTACAAAAATGAAAACTTCACCGCTTGTATGCAGTGTTTTTGGGAAAAAACCCAATAACAAAAATCAAGAAAAGTACATATATAGGTTTTTGGGATCGCTGATTTCAAATCCAAGGTCCGATGACCTCCATCAAATTAGATTTAATGTCATTTAAAGGTCAAACTGCAAAAAAATCTGATAGAAAAATCCAGAAAAAATACGTAGAACCGTTCCCAAAACTACGGTTTTTGGGGCCGCTGATTTTGAATCAAAACACTGCATAGAAGCAATGAAGTTTTCATTTTTGTAAATGGTGCTTGGAGTGAATAGAAGGGATTAGGGTGGTCCGCTGAATGTGGAATTGACTTCTAATCGTTAGTAGATACTGTATGATTTTTAAAAAATTTTTTGGGCCAAATCTAAATTGGGCCAAAAACCGTCATCAGAAACCCTCCTTCTTTTCAACCAAAAAATAGGTTACAATGAAACTTAAGAATGGACCGGTTGTAGGACTGGAGGAGGTGGGGAATAACCCGGATAGAGAGTTGTTTTGTAGAAAAAGTTTTTGTTCGTTCACGCCTGAGTGACCGCCGCTCACCCTACGCAGATCCTTACACTCCTACTTGTAACAGGGCGTCAGTTCTCCGAATGCCTATAGAAGGCGGTCCTATCTATAGAGTTCACTATAATTCAATGTTTTCTCTAAAGAAACACTTATTTTCAAAAAAGTATTAAAATTTTAAATTAAAATAATTAATTTTCAATAACCCTGTAATTTGTAAAAGAAATACTTGTAGACATTACAAAACCCTAGGGGATGGAGTGTATTAGTATCTTCTTTTTCTAAAAAATAGTTTAGTCATTCAAATCTCGACAAAATTTTGGTCGCTATTTATAAATACCAACTTGGTCATTTCAAGAAATCGAAGACAGAGATGTTTCCAAATTCGTAAACATCCTTAAGAAATGATTTTGACTCGAAGAAAAGTGACAAATAATGTTACATTTGTGTGCATAATAGAACTAACAAAAAATTGAGATTTTTTAATGCTGAATTTCGTTTTATTACTTTCAGTTTAAGTAATTAATTTTTAACCAAAAAAGTAAATTTTTAACAAAACAGTTCAATAATAACTAACTGACAATATTTTAATTTTCAGTAAGCAACTGTCAAATAAATCCAAAAATACAAAATATCAAGTAAAGATATGAATTTTTAACAAAGCAAGATTTTTCCATCAATCAGGAACCAAATTGCATCCAAAATGTTAAGCATCCAAGCGGTGAAAGTTTTTTTAAAAACGAAGTTGATTAGATAAATCGAAAATGTAGATTTTTACCAGCATTAAATTTTGGACTAAAAAATGCGAGTTTTCAAGAAAATGCACGAATTTATAACTTAGGATGATTAATTTTCTAGAAAAAATAGAAACCCCGATTTTCTAGTATAAAGGTTCATTTTAAACAGAAAATAAAACTAATTTGGAACCCTGCTTGATAAATATTTTACTGAATGAATATAATTACCATATCAATATAATAATATTTTTTTATTTAAACCCTCGAAGTTAAAGAATTCTGAAAATGGATTTTTAAACTTTATATAAAAAACTTCCATTTGGTGTCTTATAGAAAAAGTTTTGTTTATATAATTTATTATAAATCTGTTTTATTCAAATCAGTTGGTCAACTATGATTTCACTATTTCATAGCTTGACGAGAAATTGAGAAACACGGATTTGACAAATGTGGTTGTTAGTGATGATAACAATTTTTACTGGAAATATGAAGACACCTGTGTCTTATTAATAAAAGAACATATTTTAGGGTCTAGGAAATAACATTTTCAATTTTAATAGTTTGTTCGAGCTTGAGAAATATCATAACTAACCCTCCACTTGGTTCAGGCAAATAGGAAGTTTTTGAAATTTTGAAGGTTTTATACTAACCGACCTTGGTAATAACTGGTAATAACCGATAGTGATCAGTATATATAGTAGAGAGTATTTTCAAACAGTCTCACTCGCCGTTCCGAAAATCTTGAAGCAAAAATGAAGATCTGCATCAGTGGCCTACCTCTTACCCTTGTGGTGATTCTGCATATTCATGGTGAGAATACATCACATATTCCCAGAATAACAAAGTTGCATCAATTAAGAGCTGAATTTCAAAATACACAATCACACAAAATTACACAATTTAAATTTTTAACCAATTTTTCCGCTTCTCTTAGAAACACGATTAGATAGAAATGTTTCTAATTAAGATCCGCATTCTATGAAAAAAGGCATACTGAAATATCCGATTAATTTCGTAGTAAAAATATTGTTATCTAGTATTACAAAGATTTTAATAATTAGCTATAATGCATCTCTGGTTAGTTTGACACATGGTTTTAATTTTTTTTCTGCAACAGCGGAAAAATATAAAATTTAGAACATTTAGTTTCAGATTATGGATAAAAACCTAATAAAATATCGCATAAATAGATGAGAATCAAGGTTTCGTGGTTGTGTAAAAATATTCTATGTTAACATATGTAACGCAAATCGAGAAAAGGGACCTACTAGGAAAATAATTGATTTTCGGATAATGATGGATTCTATAACTTCTTGAACTGCTATGTCTAGAGGTGTGAACAGAAATTTTGTTTCCACATTATTCCATATGATATAAATGATTGAAAAAAGAGTATTCGGACACGTTCGCTGTGGCGGAGATTTCTTCAATCGCTCGTCTTATAAAATATCATTCTTTCCTAGTAGGTGCCTTTTCTCGAATCACGTCACATATGTCAGAAGCAAAAACGCTTTAATGTGCGATTTGTCCAATTAAAAAAAAACTAAGCTTCAAGATGCTTAATCTTTTTATTTTATGATCCTGATATTTATGATGAATAATATTATTTTATTCCCAAAACTTCTGTTAATTACTCAGCCAATCTTAGACAGTTCAACTTATAATCAGCCTAATTTTAATTGCATCGTAATTAAAATAGCTTAGTATTTAATTCCTAATTTCATTATTTTTCTGCTAAAAATTATTCTTAAAAATTTTCAAAGCTATTAACTAAAACTTTGAGATAGATAACGTAGAATCAACATAAATCTTTTTTTATTTAATGTTTGTCCCAATTGTAAACATGCGTCATGCCATGAAAATAGTCTTTAATACATTTTTTATCTAACGTTATCTCTGCTGTTACGCAAAGATAGTTTAATTTTACACAAGAAAATAATCAAATATTATTTTTCTTTAAAAAAATATTTCATTTTATTTAATTATTTCAATTTAGTCATGGATAATTATTATATAATTTGATAATGGACCATATCACATAATATTATTTGTAAACTGTCATTGATTAAAATTATATATTTTAATTTAGTTATTCATTAACATTCGTCAATAATGTGGTGGCCATGATAAAGGTTGTTTTATTTCAGTGAGATCTGGGAGAAATAAAATTATAGTTTGTACGGACATAATTATTCGCATGTAAAGAATTTGTTAACCACTTTTATTCTTTCTTTTATTCGTAATTCGAAAAATATGAACAAAAATGACAACTGCTACCAAGAAATAAGTAAATTAATTTTTTTCAAATTTTCCAAATGCTGCATATACTTTCTGTAAGGTTTTTTAAAAATCTAACTTCGTTTGCTGAAAACTTTTTATTTAGATCACTTTATGGTATTTGAGATTAATACATTATAATGAAACTTCTTCTCTAAAAATTTGTAAACAAAATTTTGTAAAATATTTTCAAAGCTTCTATTCGTTCTTGGAACTTTTCTGCCTATCTCTCTTCGTTTTTCTCAAAATGCGAATTTTCGACTTTATTCTTTATAGTACTGTCGATGATTATAAACAAGCTGACGAGTTCTATAAAAGACACGGCAAATTAAATTTTTTCAAAGTATCTGAAAGCTGCAACTAATTTTTAAATAAAAAGTTAATTTTCAACCAGATTATTAAATTTGTAAATCAAAAAGATTTTTCCCAAAAAATAAAAAATTTCCGTTCGCAAAAATAAAACTAATTTTTGCTAAAGGAAATTTTTAATTTTTTGTGGGAAAAATCTTTTTGATTTACAACTTTAATAATCTGATTGAAAATTAACTTGCGTATAAAATTAATACCCACAAAAGAATTTTTCTACCATTGTTATTAAGCGAAAAAAAAAATTTTAACGATGAAAAAAATGAATGAAAAAAATAATTTTACGACAGAAAGACACAAAGTTTAAAAAATTGAGAAAAGTAGTCCAGCTCCCAATCCAGCAGTTCGATTGTCCATAAAAAAATTAATTTTTAACCAATTTTCATCCAAAAAGATGGATTTTTCTAATAAGAAACTGCATGAATAGAATGTTTTGAATGTTTTGAGTTTTGTTTATTTATAGGAAATAATTTCACTTCTTCATAAAATGAAGTTCTAAATACTTCTAAACATTATTGATAGAAGAAAACATTTCGATTGTAAATGATTGTTTGATATTGGGAAATAATTTCTGTCCCTAATATTTGCCTAGCACACAATATCTGTAAGCTTTTTTTAAATTTACGAAGTCAAGCTGAAATATTCTTTGGGTGTAAATAAATTTTTTACAATTTGCCTTTTTGATTTGAAAATTCATCTGTTTTAATAAAAATTTTATATTCCTGGGATAAAAATTCCGCAAAAATATTATATTATAATTCTTTTATTAGGTTCTATTAATTTCGATCATATTAAAGCAACAAAAAGTATTAATCATTGTATTAAATGTTATTATCATTAACCATTGCCTATTGAATAAATAAGAATTTTGTACAAAAATAAATAGGCAGTCGCGGACAATTGTCCAGGGGTGGTCCCGAAGGAATTAACCCCCAAGCGAAGGTGTGAAAACCGTGCCGAAAGCTGAATGGCA
>NC_046659.1:110541770-110569271 GCF_010883055.1 Belonocnema kinseyi
TTTTACCGCGATTTCGTTGGAAGCGGGTGCAATTTTTCAGATTAGCACCCGCTCCCGGCGAAATCCTGCGGTTGTCCTTATGACAAATTTTTAATTATATATTGTTATAACTGAAGACCTATAGATTTCTAACAGGTATAAGGAACGATATTATCAATTTTTTTTTTACAGTTTTAAGTGTATTTTTTAACAAATAAGAAAAGTGAATTTTTCAGAAAATTATTTTATTTCTCAGATTTAACCTTCTGATATAGTTGAAATCATTTTGAATTAAAATTTGAGCATAGAAATAAGGCAAAGATTTGTTGCTCATACAGTTTCATTATTAAACGCCAATTTTAAAGATATGTGCTATTTTTATACTTTTTTATAGGCCCAATATTTAGCTTTGTTATAAATAATTTAAGATAACGAATACAAAGTTTTCGTCTTTTCTATGGAAAATTTTAAATTTATATCTGCTAAAGTATGTTACTAGTTTTACATAACTGCTGAATTTTGTCAATAATTGATATTCATGTTTGTATTAAATCATTGAAATTGAGAAAAGACAATATTTATCATTTTTTGATAAAAAAAATTCGCTGTGTCTAATAATATATTTTACTATAATATCAAACAATCATTTATAATTGAAATATTTTCTTCTATCAATAATGTTTAGAAACATTAAGAAATAAATTTTACGAGGATGTGAAATTATTTGTTATAAATAAAAAAAGTAGAAAGAGACGCTAAAAGTGATATTCATGCAGTGTCTCAATCAATCCGGATTTCGAAAACAATGAGTTTGATATTTTTGAGATATGAAGAAACATTATTTTTTTTTAGATAAAATATGCAATTAAAAATTTTACTTGATCAGATCAAAAATACATCCCCGCCCCACACATAGCATAAGGTCTTTGATTAAAATTAATGATTTTTTATTGAAAATTAAAATCTATTTTGCTAGAAATATTGACCAAATACTACTTGTTGAGCTTCGAATTTACCTTTTTTAGTTGAAAAATCAAGTAACTGGTTTCAAGTTAAACTACGGTTTAAAGAATTTATTTTCTTTGTGTTGGAGATTTATCATACAAGTGAAAAATTAATATTTTCGGTTTTAAAATGAAATTATTCCCTGGTTAAAAATTAAACTGTCTTTTTCGATAATTTCATTTTCATGTCTTATGAAAATTAACGGAGATTTATGAAAATCCGTCTCTCTACGTAGAAAATTAATTTTTTTATTAGAAATTCTTCTTTTTGGTTGAAGATTTAATTATTTTGTTATAAATTCGTAATTTTTTATTGAAAGGATGGTATCTAAAAATATTAGCTATTTCAAAATGTGGAAAATACAGTGATAATTGTTTCTTTTCCTTCTAAATCAACTTTCGTAACTAAATAATTAATCACTTAATTTTTCGTTGAAAATTCAAGTATTAAGTTTGAAAATTAATTATTTTTGGTTAAATTTAACTTTTTACGTTCTCATCATTGATTCAGAAAATATTAGAATTTTCCGAAATTTGACACCACAGTTTTTTAACGGATCTCCAAGTTTCGAGACCCGCTGAATCTGAAAATCAGGTTTTTACGATATCGTCTGTCTGTCTGTCCGTCCGTTTGGCCGTCTGTTCATAAACACGATAACTCTCGAAAAGCACGATACGAAAAAAAATTAAGAAAGGAAAATTTTGATTTTTGAAAGCCCTATAAAATCATCATAAAAAATTTTTTAATTTTCTTGGAGAATCGAAAATTAAAATTTTGATTGCACAAAAAATAAAGAAATTTAAAAAATCCCATTTTCCAGTCAAACTATGTAGGATACGATAAAAGATGAATTAATAAAAATTGTGAACCCAAAAAAGATCAACGAGTTCGTTAATTATCATTTGTTGATAGGAAGCTTACTTTTTGTTTCATTCGTGAAAAAATAACTTCGAAAATAAAAAATAAATTTAAAAATCGTGAAAAAACGACCAAACTACGATAAAGCAATGATTTGACAAAAAATATTTACCTGAATAAGCTAACTGCTCAGGAAAAGTATCTAAACATATTTATGAATTTATATAATCATTTTTAAAGTTGTAAAAATAAAAAACGTACAAAATGGGAGTGTTAAATTAAACAACGTGATCATGTTACATTTTTAACTCTATTTCAAATATTACTTTCTGGTTGTCTGCACAAAGTGAGAAAAAATGTGAATAAATAATAGGTCGCCGTAACACGATATATCGTGAGGTTATTTATAGGCATTTTTTTCAACAATGCAGCAACAAAGTTAATAAAGAATAAACAATGTTAATAATAATAGGTATATATTTTGCGAAAGTTTCAAGAATAAATATAACAGTAGCTGGCCTGGCTGATTTTTTTATCAACGTTTAGACGCATTTTCTTGTTAAAAATAGCAATTTGTTTTAATTTCATAAAGAGTAGATTTTATGCAATAAGAAAATTTAGTTTTACATTCAAAGATATAATCTGTTATAGGTAGCGTACAAGCTTACATTTTTTCAAGTATTTAGGTAAAACATAAATTGTTTGTAACGCTGCAGATTGCAAAAGGTGTATATACATATAAATATATATATATATTTTTTTTTAACGTAAGTGCAAAAAAATGGTTTCTTGTTCAGAGGTGCTAAAAATTATTTTATAAGAAAATTTCGTGCATAAAAAAGTTCTTAAAAAATTTTTTTAAAACAAAAACAGAAAGAATTTTAAATAAGAACCAAGATGTTTACAATAAGAAAACTTTTCTTAAACTTTATTTCTCTTGCCACAAAAAAATTACTTTTCAATAAAACGTTTTAATTTTCAAATGAACAGAGAAAATTGGGACGAAATTTATGAATCTTTAACAGAAAACTTCTTTTTACGGAAGTAATTGAGCTTTAGAACAAGCAGTTGAATTTTCAACCAAAAAAAAAACAAGAATCGTAAACTGCAATTCTCAAGCTTTGCGAAGAATTAAATTGATTTTTAACAAAAGAGTTCCAAATTGAAGAAAATAGGGGAACTTTTTATTGAGAAAGATGAAAGTCTATCCAATAAATTTAATTTCTACAAAAAGAAAAAACTTTTTAACAAATTATGTGAATTTAAAACTAAATAGTTGACGTTTCAGCTACACTTGTTCCGGGCGAAAAAAAGAAGTTCTTTGATGAAGCCAAAATTTTTGAATGAACGATATGCACATGATACTAGAAATTCTGCAGATTCAATAAATTACCGGTATTTAGGTAATTCATGGAATTTACGAAATTCGTAGAATTTACGACTTTCAATTATTTTTACAACATTCAATTATTTTTACAGAATTGACAGATTTTAGAAAATGCACACAATTCAGAGAATTCCACGAAATCAAAGAATTCATGGAATTAAAGGAAATCACCGAATTCACGGAATTCATCGAATTCACGGAATTCATCAAATTCACGGAATTCATCAAATTCACGGAATTCATCAAATTCACGGAATTTATAGAATTCACAGAATTGATAGAATTTACGGAATTTATAGAATTTACGGAAATGATGAAATTCGTGGAATTTAAGGAATTGAGGGAATTCAAGAAATTCGTAAAATTCACGGAATTCGTAAAATTTACGGAACTGAACGAATTTATGGAATTTACGGAATTTATAGAAGATAGGGAATTGATAGTACTCACGGAATTTGCGAAAATTGCGGGATTCACGTAATTTAATGAATTTAAGGAATTCAAAGATTTTAAGAAATTCACGGTATTTATGGAATTTGCGGAATTCATGTAATTAATTGAATTTACGGAATTCAAAGAATTTATGGAATTTCCGGAATTCACGTAATTCGTGGAATTCACGTAATTCATTGAATATGCAAAATTCACGTAATTCATTGAATATGCAAAATTCACGAATTAATGAAATTGATTGTATTCATGGAATTCACAGAATTCAACTTATTTACGAAATTTAAGCAAATTTTAGAATTGATGGAATTCACGAAATTCAAAGAAATCGTGAAATTAAATAAGTTAATGAAATTCAGTGTAATATAATGGAATTCACAGAATACATAGAATTCATGGAATTGTATGAATTCATTGAATTCGGCGAATTTGTAGAATTCCATAAATTCAGTCGTATACATGAATTCCGTGAGATCGGTATCTTTTTGACCATAGAAGAGAAAATTTAAAAAAACGAAAATAGAAATAAAAAATTAAATTTTAAAGAAAAATATTTTTGGATAGATCAAAATTGTTCAAAAGTCACTGCTTTGGAGTTTGGCATTTCGTACGACTAAGTTGAAGTTGGTGTTCATTATTCAAAGCATTACTAATTTTGAAGTACTTGATTAATTTTATTTTATTCAAACAAAATTCATGAATTTCAAACCTTCTTATAAAACTGTGCAATTCATAATTTATTTAAATCAATGATCAACTTGAAGAGATTGGAATTTGAAAGAAAAAAAGTTGAGTACGGCCAAAAATGTAGAATTTTGAAAAAAGCAGTTGAATCTCTAAACAACACAGATTAATCTTTCCCTTAATAGTTGTATTTCAACCAAAAAGGATAATTTCTCGAACAAGACGAAAAATTTTCTAATAACGGAATAGTTTGTATTTCTATAAAAAGATGAATTTTTTCAAACAAAAATTCATTTCTAAAATAATAATTAAGCTTTCAAACAATGCGGTGTATTTCTGACGATGAAAAGACTTCGTGAGAAACTAATTGCATTTATAAAAAATTTAATTAATTTTTAATCGAATAGAAGAATGTTTGTCCACACAAGATTAATTCCTAACCAAAAATATAATATAATATAAAAATATAAATATAAAATTGGGCGACGTCCTTACGACATCATTACGACATCTTTACGAAAACTTTACGACATCATACGTCCATGTCGTTAACTCATCTTTACGATATCGTAAATATGTCGTATGATCTGTCGATGTCTTTACGATATCGTAAAGACACGGCAACGACATGGGCGTAGGAAGTCGTAAAGTTGTCGTAAAGATGTCGTAACGATGTCGTAAAGACGTCGCCAAATTTTGTACCCAATGGGGTTACTTCTCAATCTCCCTGTTAAGAACCTTAGTTTTCGGCGTAAAATCCCCACCCTCTTTAAATTGACAATGTAGTTTATAAACTATCCTTAGAGACTCTTTAGTTTAGAAAAATAAAAATATAATTGACTGTTCCTTAAACAAAATAAGTTAGTGCAAAACCTATATATTTGTGCTTGCAGTTTCAAGTTCAATGGACCACGAGATAGAAAGTGAGATAACAAGGGCGTCACCTGATCGTCCACCGACACCTCCACATCAGATGGTATCCTCAACTCATACTGGGCAAACATCGCAAACAGGAGCTAAATTAAGATTGCCAAATTTGGACACGGATCATCTTGTGAGGATTTTTTTTCTGAACTCAAAAAACACCCAAAAATAGCCAAAATAGCTTTTTTCGTTCATAAAAAATGTAACTAGAGTACATTTTTCTCGGCATTTCGGGTTGCTGGATTCAAGTATTATGTTGACTATTCCCTCTTCAGAGGCATTTTGCTCCTAATCTTGAAACCGACATACCTAACGTCAAAACGGCCTTTAATCAGAGAGAATAAACGATCTTTCAGTTGTAGGTGCAAAATAAGCCCAAAAAAAGTTATCTCATGTTTTTCGAGTAGCTGAATCAATCTGGAGTCTTTTTCACTCGGAAAGATGTAAGTCCATACCCAACCTCAAAATATGCCCTCCTAAAATTATCAAAGCAGTCCTTTTTGTAATTTTAATATAACCAATGGTAAAATTTACAACTTTTTTATGCCACTTTTATTGATCCTATCTTTCCTCGCATCCTTTTATGCCATAAATCATCTCTAACCTCAAAAAGTCTAACATAACCTCAAAAATCATCTCAATACGCGAAACTAGCCGATCCGTTAGTTCGAGAAAAAGAAACGGCATCTATGTTTGGATGCATACGACAGCAGTGAGTTTATGGCGTCGCCAAATCTGAATTTAAGGTTTCTTTTTGCGATCCCAGTCAGCGTAGGATGATCAAAACAATAGTATAAGAGAGCCCATCATAACCGAAAACAAATGAAAGAAGGAAAAAAATGATTTTTTTAAAACTGGGCTATAGAGCCACTCGGAATTTTGGTTTCGAGGTTAGGATGAAACGCTTACTCGAAGAGCACAAAGTTACCTCAAATTCGGATTTGGCGACGTCATTAACATTGACTTTATTTAGGTTAGCCATTTTTTATGGCGCAAAGGGATACGAGAAAAAATAGGATCAATCAAAGTAACCTGAAAAAATGCAAATTTGGTCATTGCTCATATGAGAATAACAAGACGGACTACTTTGGCAGTTTTAGGAGAAAATATTTTGAGGTTAGGGATGGATTTGGACCTTTCAAAAACAGCCCAAACAACTGGTATATCGTTTATTCTGGCTCATTGGAGGCGGTCTCGAGGTTAAGTTTGACGGGCTTGAGGTTAGAATCAAAAAGGCTCTGAGCAGGGACTATTCAGTATTATATTTAAATTCAGTGACCGGAAAAATCTTAAAAAATATGGTCGGGTTACGTTTTTCATTAGAAAACGAAACTTGTTTGTAAATTTTACGCAGAATAATCAATATTAGGCAACCTCCTGTCACCGAGAGTTGAAAATGGCCCATGTGTTGAAAACGGCCATGCGGCGGCGCTAGTAGTAGCTTTGTTCTGGCTGTTTTGACTTTTATATGTCTTTTGTTATGTTGAGCCGTTACAAACTTTTAAAAAAGTAACAAGAAAACGGTTTATTTATGTAATTATTGTGAACATGACATGGTGGATTTTTCTCATAGTGTTTTTCTTTTTTTTATCGAATCATTTCCATTAATTATCGCGGCGGTATGAAAATACCCGAAGACCCCAAATAAAAGAGTTAGAAGCTTTTTAATAATTATAAAAGATCTGAAGAGAAATTGTTTCGGTTTTATTTTAAAAGAATAATTTTAAGTTTTAATGATTTTAAAATGTGGGTTAAAAGTATATAGAAGACGTTAAAACCATTTTTGTTCTTTTTCAAGTTTTACACATTTTTTAGGTAAACTGTATTTTGCCATATTACATAATTTTGGAAAAAAGTTGAGTAAGCTTGAGAGATATTCAAAAGTTTTGAAATGATTACAAAATAAATTAAACTTGTAAATTTTCTTTTCTACATTTTGTAAAGTGTCACGGAAATGAAAGATATTTTTTCAGGTTCTTAGGAAAAAATAAAATAACTTTTTATTTCGAAAAATTAATTTGAAGAAGTTATTTTAAAAGATTTTAGAAGATTTCAAAAATGGTCAAAGAAGAAGCTGACAGATTTTAGGTCAATTTTTAAAATCTTGCAGAATAAATAAAAAAACAGGAAAAATTTAAATAACTTCTAGAAATTAGAAGACTTAGAAGATTTGAAAGAATTAAAAAACAAGAAGAATTTTCCATATATTCGTGTGGAAGTTCTAAATATTATTTTTATTTTGAACAATGAAGTATAAGAGATAATTGAAAAATGTTTTTAAACATAACAAATGATTTTCGAAAATTTCTAAAAATAGTTTAGAAGATTTTGAAGCAAAATGTTTGAATTTGGTCAGATTACAAAATTAAAACAAACAAAAAATGGGTAAATTCAAGAAATATTGAGTAGAACTGAAAATAATTGTGAATGCTTTCAAGAGAATAAACAAATTTTCTTAAAATTGCTGGGAAAATTTAGAAGAGAGTAAGGTAATTTTTTAAAATTTGGAAACATACAAATGTTAAAATATTTTAGCTTCGTTGCAAAATATAATTGAATGAAAAATATCACATTTAAGAGTTGTTTATTTCATTGTAATGAAAAAAAAATTTTTAGGATATATCATATTCCTTATCTGTCATATAGATAAATAATTATATTTATTATATAGTATCATTATATTGTAAACGGCAATACAAAAAAAATTAGCTCTTCATCACTGTATTTTGAAGTGTTTGAATATTTGAATATCCGAGACTAATACAAAATAACGAAAGAAGGAATAACTAAATCATAAATTAGCAACAACAAAAAATTGCCGAATTATAAAATAAACGGATTATTAAATTCTCATAAACCTTTTGATTTCTGTAACTTAATTTGGACGAAATTTAAAATTTCCGAAAATAATTAATAAATTATTAATTAACGATTCATTAAATTGTTTGCCTTATTTATAATTCTATTAATGACTTATAAATTAATAATCAATTAACTAGGCTGACAAATTCTAAATTTAGGGAATCAAAACATTTGTCGGGAACTCAATAATTCGCTTCTTTTAATAGTCGGTCTTGAAGTGTGTGAATTTTAGTTTTGTATATTTTGAAATTTTTTTTTTGTTAATTAAAAATCTTGTCTTTATTTGAAATTTGGAAAATTTTATAATTTGATAATAATATATATGTTTAACATTTTTTAATTTATTTGTGTATTTGTTATTTATTTTTTATTATTGTTTATAATTTCTGAATATCTAAGTAATTTTTAAAAATTTGAATTATGCCAATTTTGCCGCTTTTTCCTATATTAAACAAAATGATACGTAAGTAAATAAGTCTCATTTTCTACTTGACTCTACACTATGCAAAAAAATGAGTTTAAAGTGTTTTTCATATTTATTTTGTAATTTTTATGCAATTTTCCTATGGTGCTGTATGGTTTTGTAGAACAAAGTTAGTACTAGCGCCGCCGCATGGCCGTTTTCAACTCTCGTGACACATTTTTTGCATTGGGCAGTACAGTGGAAGCACCCCCCTGATATTAGGCGATTCTTGTTGAAATTCAGAAGTTTTCTTGACAATAACATACAGAATACGAATAAAATATTATTGTTTAAATGTCGCCCACATAAGTTTGTTTTATAGGGCCTCAACAAAAAACCCATCTGTTTAAAAATTGGCTTTACCAGGTTTAAGCGTTAATTACGATTTTTTACGGTTTTTTTTCCAATGCAAATTGTTTTTCATACATAAAACAATACTTTATACTGATAAGTGAATGTTCATAAAAATTGTTGAAATCATTTATTATTGCTTTTGGCAATTTTCTCTTTTAATAGATTTTGAAACTCACATTTAAAAAAAAATTCACTTTTTGTCCAATTAAAAAAAAATGGTATCAACATTTAATGTGAAAAATAGTAGATAGTTTCAGTTTCTTCTAAAACTTTAAACTTTTTACTCGCTTTTTACTCATTAAAGTAACAAATAATTCAAATTACAAACATAGTTATTTTATCAATTAATTATTATGCATAACTTTTTTTTAAATTAATGACAAAAAGTTGCTTTTTTCGAGAATCTTTAATTTTGCTTTGACTTTTAAGTTATTCACTTTTTTAAACAGTGCATTCAAAAAAAATTCCGTTCATGCCGACCAGAATTTCGGTTAATTCTACTAGAATAGTGTGATAAATATGCCCTTACTAAAAATTCTGGCCAAAAGTATCAAAACATTCTGGTAGCAAATTTTCTGCATAATGTTACCGGATATTCGGGGAAATTTAACCAGATAGCCTGGTATGCTTACCGAGATGTTTAAAAATAATAATTATTTAAAGAAAAAAGCTATCTTATATAACAGGAGAAGCAACAAGTGGAATAATTAGGAGTACTAGATACGATTACTTGTAAAAATTTTGTTTTGAATAGAAACAAAGAGTTTTTTGCAAACCATAAAAGAAAAATTTGGAATCGCACATACTTTGATAACTTTTCTACATTATTCTCAACTCCTATTATATAGAATTTGTAACTAATTTATTCTATGCATTGGTATGAAAAAAGACATATGTTGTTTAGCTTGTTTTTATACTAAAAAATTCGCTTTTCAGAAAAATCAATGTTATTATTAAATATTTTATTTCAAATTGGGACTTTTTTCCATCAATTTAATTTGTTTATTTAAGGTGATACTTTTTTACCATTTGAACAAAAATACGCATCTAAGCGTAAATTCGTTTAATGAAAATTTATATCTACATTATAGTCCAACATTTTGTTAAATGAATAGTTATTTTAAAATGATTTTTTTTCTAAAAAGTTAATTGTTTTAATTTCAATATCATTTTTTATGATTAGAAGAAAACCAGACAACTTATTAAAAAGGATAATTAACAAAATTTTCACGTATTTTTTGAGTAGATAACATTTGTATCGTTGTTATTGCGTAGCTTGTATCATTTGTCCAAAAATTTAATTTTTTTATATTTTTGATTTTTCTTAATTGCGAACAGGACAAAAACAACGTGTTTTATAAAAAAGTGATAAATAACGATTTTGTAGACCTTTTTTGTTATATAATTTTTGTTTATTCATATTTTTGCGTAAGTTGCATAGTTGTACCGCAAAATGTTATTTCTCATTTTTTGGTGGGATCGAAATTCGAATTTTCAATTTTGCAGAAAATTCAATAAACTTGTTATGAGGTGGCCCAGAAAATTTGTAAGCATAATCAAACAAAAAATTTTGTTTAATAAAATCTTATTATAGCTTTTGTCTTTTATCAAGAAGTTAATTTTTAATAAATTTTTAAAAGGAGTCTCTTATGTTTCTCGATCAAAAATCTATTGGTTCTATCCAAAGATATTAACAAGAAATTCGTAATTCCTTTTTGCGTAAGCAACTTTTGTTTATTAATTTTCTTTCACTCCTCTTGTCGTTTTTCACAAAGTTAAATTTTGTTATTTTTAATTTTACTTTTTACAAATCAAATTATTTATTTCATTTGTAAAAAGTAAAATTTGATTATTGATTTGACTTGACTATTTTTGATTAGTAACTATTATCTATTCATTTTTTTCATAGCTTTTGTGGTTTGTACAAGTATTGAATGTTTTTATTTCAAATGTCGTTTTTCATTATTAAAAAAAACTGCGCAGCCTATTAAAATGATTAATAATGAGTTTTTAATTTTTTTAGTCGAACAACTTTTTTGTTTTGGTTGCTTATGTCCTTTATCAGAAATTTGAGTTTTTTTACTTTTAATGCTGCTTTTCATAAATAAAACAAAAAATACGTGTCTTATAAGAAAGTGATTTATAAAAAAAATTTGCAGACCTTATGTGGGTACCCCTATCTTGCATATTTTGACCGAAAAATAGAATTTTTAAATTATTTTCTGTGCAATCAAAATTTGAATTTTCAACAAATTAAGTGTGGCTTTTAATCAAAAAGTTGAGTTTTCAAGTAAAAATGGAAAATATTCTACAAAAAAGTTAACTTTCAAAACAGCAGTTTAATTTTCAACTAAAAGTATAAACCTTCAACCAAAGGAGTGCATTTATAATAAAGTGGTTCAACTTTCAACCAAGGAGTTGAATTTTTAATATAAATTGATCCCCATGTGAGACATCATAGAAAAATCGTTGCAATTCGGAACAATTTTGTCTGCGATTTTTCCGTATTTTGTCAAAATTCTAATTATGATTCTCAGCATTTCTAGTGAAGAGGGAAGTCTTAATTTTACATACCCCCTCCTTTCAAAAAAAGAAATTTTAACATTCAGGAAAGAAATTCGTAAGACATTCGTATATGCAATTCATAAGAAACTTAGATGCAGTCGAAATTTCAAAACATTTTTAATACAAATTAATGGATATCAGTTTTTCCATTAAAAAAATTACCTTTTTAAGCAAAAAGTATGTGTTTGGTTATGTATTGAAAAAACTATGGGCGAGTGATTTATAATTTTTTTTTCAATATTCAAATGATATAATAACCATAATTTTCTGTTACCACCAGATAAAGACTCAGCAAATATTCCTCAAGGTGCTCATCTTTACCGCATGATAGATTATGCTGTAGAGGGGAAAAATATGGAATACGCAAAGGTCAAAAATTTGTCCGATACAATAGTAAGAGTCATACATTAAATTTGTAAAAAAATAATCGAAAACAAAAATAAGAAAACTCTGCCTGAAATGTTCTTAGCTTATCAAGTAACTTTTCTGTCAATTTACACCTGTAGTATGTTATAAAAGAATTTTTTCTCGAATCAAAGTGCACATGCAGTCCAGGCATCTCGCATTAAGAAAAGCCATTTTACCTTTTTATCTATAGAAGCCATGCATAAATAAGTTACGTTTCTTTCTTGAAATTATAAATGCAACTAATTTTCAATAAAATTATTAATTATCAACACAAACAGACGAGCTGTGTGTAAAAAAGGCGAACTCTTATGAACAAAAAATTTTTATTAACCAAAAAAAAGACAAGAATCTTCAACAAAGACAAATTTTGAAAGAAGTAGTTAAATTTACATTCACAAAGATTAGCTACGTACCAAAGAATGATAAATTTTTATCTGAAACCGGAATATCCTCTATTTTTATTAAAACATAATAATCATCCATTTTGAAAAAGAATATGATACTCAAAAATATGAATTTTCATACTTACAAAACAATTTTTTGCAAAAAGACGTATCTTTAATAAAGTAAATTATTTTTAACAAAATCGTTGTAATTTCATCGAAAAAGATAAATCCAGAACAACTAAGACTAATTTTCTCCCGAAAAGACGAATTATCAACAAAAACATATCAATCTTTATTTAAGTAGATACATGTTTTGAAAAAAATACAACTTTGAAACAAAAAATATAAACATATAAAATTTCTTTAAATGAAATAGCCAAATTTATCAAATAAGAAACAATAATTTTTCCCCTAAATTGGAATATTTGATTTCGTAGTCAAGAAATTAATTTTGAATATAAAAACCAATGTTACACTAAAAAAAATTAATTTTGTTTACCAAATACTGAAAATTCGCAATTTGACAGCAATTTTTCAGTTTTGATTTTTCTGCTAAACACTTGAACTAGTTAAAACAATAAAAAAAACTAGCAGATGCTTGAACTACAGAGGCACATTTAAATGTTTTTAAATATTTGATCAAACTTTCTGTAAAAGTAATTTTTTTTAAATAATAAAATTTTTTACATATTCAGAAAGCGTAACAAAAATGTAATTTTTTAACAATAATTGGTGAAATGACGGTTAAGAACAATTTACAGAGCAGTTCTCAGTTAATGGTTCTTTTTAATCTTTAAATTAATTAATACATTTTTCTTATATTTTTAGAGTTGTCTTGCATGATAGGATGTAAATTTAGACCCGAAACAAATGATTTCTTAGCAGTAGGTAAGAAACCTTGGGGCTGGTACAGTCAACTGGGCCTTCAGATGTTTCTTTTCCAAACCTAATCTCAACACGTATCTGGCTTTGCATCTCAAAGTAGAAGGAATTGAAAACCCTCTAATCGTTTTTCTCAACTTTTAACTCGATGAACCTTGCCTTTCCGCTGCTATGGCGTTGCAATGCACCTGGGTGCTCGACGTTTTACCTTTTGTTTTTTTCCCGTGAGCTAAGCTTGCCTTCATCGATGCCAATATCTTTCCCAGGCTTCGAATTTTTCTGTATTTTCATTGCCTTTTTCAGTTACTGAAAATTTTATTCTAATTTTCTCGCAATATATTGATAACCTAAACAATTAGCAATATCTGCTAGAAAATTTCCTTCGTTCAATTAATTAAATTAAATAAGCAGGTTAAATAATGCAGGCTTGGCTCAAAAATTCAAATTATGTTTTAAGTCTTTGATAGTAAAAGTTTTTTAGGTTGATTTTCAATACAAATTAAGGGCTTATTTTAGCCAATATATAGTTCATAAGCCAGAATAATTATTATTGTCAAAGTAGTATACTGCCGTCTAAGCAAAAAAGATACATAAGTGAAATTTTTATGTAAAATAAGTTTTTGGTATCGTTGGATTCGTAGGAGAAAGCTGCATCTAACTGTGTTAATGAAATATATTAAATATTGATATTTATTGCAAAAAACGATTGCTTATAAATGAGAAAAAACGAGAAAAAAAGAAAAACACAACAGAAAAAGATACGCAAAACAATTTGCGTGCCCTAAAAGTTTTACAAGGAAGGCAATACGTCATCAGCATATAAATGAAAAAAAACCTAAAGAACTTTGTGTCTTTTTTGCTTTGTAAAATTAGCCTTGTAAATTAGCCCGGACTCTGATCGAAAATCTACGGGCAATAAATCACGGCTAAATTCGAATATACACTAGTGCCGATCATTCGCAAGTGACTGTGTTCTTTTTGCCTTGTATTTTTGACTTACCGCGACTAGTAGAACATCACAAGTCCATTTTCTGAAAGAAATTGCTTTAAAATAAATTTTTTATTGCAAAATATGCAAAAGCACATTATTTTTACCCAAATAGCGTATCTTAATTACCCAAAATTTCATTCGATATTAAAGTACTGGGGAAAAGAAGTTTTTCTCGATTTTCTCAATTCGAGTCAGATTGGACTTATGTTTTTGTTTAATTTGTACGGCAGTATAATTGCTACTGCTTCCCCAATGGAAATATGTTTTATACTGTATTATTTTATTGTTTCTAATTACGGATTATTATCCTATAGAAATTAAGTTACAATTATTATTACTTCTTAATATGATTGTATTGTTGTTACTACAATAATCAATATACTTGAGTTATATGGATTGACGTGAAGCAAGGCAAGAGCAGGCGTTATGCACAGCTTATGAGGGCCGAAGATGAAGGAAAGATGTGATTGGTGCGTTTGCTTTCAAAAATCCTCAAAATGTAGATAGAGCTACGTAAAACCATCGACTCGGAAACCAATGAGCTACAAAAATAAAGGCTGTATGTTTCAGCCACAGATCCATTCGGTGTACATCACACTGGAAACCCTGGATGCTTGCTTCCTATCGACAGTGCTTGACACCGGCTAAGCCTTGCGTCTTCGCTCTCACCCTGGGGCTACCAATTAAGCAAACGTCTTTTCACCACGACCATCTTTTGATCCCTATAGGGTCCTGTAGCTTTAGTGTATTTGATGTTTAAAATATTATTTTCCATAGCTGTGGAGAAATTATATTGCACATAATTTTGTCCGTTCAACCTTCAGGAGGCTTTCACTGGCAATTTCGTTTTCAATAATATTTCAAGGCCGAGTCTAATTACGTTCCAACAATCAATGCTTATTTCAATCAGTGTCACAATTTGACGTTAAAGAGTCCTTTAAACTTTCTTATTATGTTTAATATCTGATCAAAAGTAGTCTAAGATTGATAAAAAGAGATATTTCGGGTTTCACTCGTGTAAAAAACTACGAATTGTTTGCCGACGTTTCGTGAACATTTCAGTTCACATCTTCTAGGCTGACCTGAAACTGAGGTATCAGGTCATGTTGTTCTTAAGTATACTCTCTACGATGCCTGCGATTGGCCGGAGCGCCCCACCGTGGGGACTGGTCGAACTTGATTGGCCAATAAAGTCTTTTTTAAAAATCCGGGAGACCGGAAAGCCAAATCGGATTGGTATTATATCCATTGTCCCTACTGATTTTATTAGGGTGTTTTAAGATTTCGATTGCTTCTCTATGTTTTTTTGGGAATTTGTTGTGCGTTTTTGCAATGTTTCTTAATACGCTGGATTACCGCTCTCCCGGTTTTTCCAATATAGACTTTGACACAAGAACAAGGGATTTTATGTACTCCTGGATCACTGCGGGGTGCCTTTTTATCTTTAGGGTTATTTAGTAGTCCCATTTTCGCAGGTGGTTTAAATATGGTCTCGATGTTGTGTTTTTTGAGAACTCTTCCTATTTGTTCTGGGAAACCTTGGATGTAGGGTAGGGTGGTTGTCATTTTTCCCTTTCTTTCTTTTGTAGGTTGTCTTGACTTGCTTTTCTGAGTGTGGTTTCTTATTGTTTTATTAATTTGTTTGTTTGTGTAATCGTTCTGCATTAGGATTTGTTTAAAGTTTATTAATTCCTTTGGTAAATTATATTTATCTGTTATGGAGACAGTTCTGTATACATGAGAGTTGATGACCGATTGTTTTTGAGATGGGTGATGGTGGAAGGAAGCATGTAGGTATCTGTTTGTATGCGTAGGTTTTTTGTAAACTTCATGTCCTAATGCGTTATCAGATTTTTTTGTAAACTAATACGTCCAAGAAAGACAATTTTCAGTTTTGCTTTATTTCCTTGGTGAACTGGATATTAGGATGTAATTGATTAATAAAATCGAAAAACTTATTTAGTTCATCTCGTCCACATCACCAGGTGACGAATGTGTCATCAACGTAACGAAACCAGAATTTTGGTTTAAGTTTGGCTTGGTTGAAGATTTTAGTTTCTAGATGTTCCATAAAGACATTGGATATCACAGGTGAGATTGGGAATCCCATTGGTGCCCCTGAGGTTTGTTCGTAGAATTGGTTATTGAACGAGAAGTAAGTATCATTGAGACACTGTTCTATCAAAAGTACGAGCTCGGAAGAGAAGTTTGTGAAAGATCTAATAATATCAATTGTATCCGAGATTGGTTCTTTCGTAAAAAGAGGTACTATCCCGAAACTCACTATGATGTCTTGGGGTTGAATGTGAATCTGTTGTATCTTTTTAATAAAGTAAAATTAGTTTTGGACGTGGGTGATGGAGTTTCCTGTGAAAGGATTTAGTTTTGCAGCGAGGAAGCGTTCTCGGTTGTGAGTTGGTGAGTTTATTGCACTGAAGATCGGTCTCAGTGGAATGTTCTCTTTGTGGATTTTTGGAAGCCCGTAAAGTGCTGGAGACATGGGGCTGGTAGGTATTAGGTTAGAAATTGTTTGGCTGTCAAGTTTAGATTCATTGAGAAGAGTTTTTGTTTTACTGACTATTATTTTTGTGGGGTCCTTTTTAAGTTTTTTGTATGTATCGTCAGTTAGAAGGTCCATGATTTTATTTTTATAGTCTTCTTTATTCATTATTACTACTTTTGTGTTGCCTTTGTCTGCGGATAATATTATAATCTCCTTATTTTGATTGAGTTCTTTAATTGCGGTTTTTTCCTGTTTTGTTAAGTTTAAGGAGGGAACTTGAGCTTGGCGTAAACTGTTGGCCGTCCTACGTCATATGTCATTCGCTTTTTCGGGTGGAAGATTATCATGTCATTGTA
Source organism: Belonocnema kinseyi (assembly GCF_010883055.1). Lineage (NCBI taxonomy): Eukaryota > Metazoa > Arthropoda > Insecta > Hymenoptera > Cynipidae > Belonocnema > Belonocnema kinseyi. The sequence goes on from NC_046659.1 coordinate 110,558,828, forward strand.
CTTAAAATGTACTTACAAGGTATCTCGCCGAAGAACTCCGGCTGTGGCCTTTGCTTGAATAAAATATATTATTAAGCGCAATTAAATATTTTCATGAAATTCAAAACCACTCAGCTTAGGATCAGCGGTATTATGTAGAAAATACCCACACGAAGAAAACTTATTGTTCTACATAAGATATACATATCCACTCGACATAATTTTCTGGTACGTCTTATGCACGTGAAGTTTTTGTTTTAATTATAATTATGGATAATGAACAACACATTGTAAAACAGATTTTAACTTTGAACCAAGTACCTTTAGTTCTAACCTAAAAGATTATTTTTCAACAAAAATGATAAATATTTAACCGTTGTTAAATATTTAACCGTTGTTCAATCAAATGGGGATTCCTTTAAAGGATGCCACCCCCGGATGACGAAGAATAAATCAAGCGCCGAGAAATCGAGGTAGGTCGGATAATTTTGGGACAGGCCTCGTACTTTTTATTAAAATGATGAATCTTCGAATGGGATAGTTGAAATTTTTTCTGAAAAAGATTGATTTTCAACCATTAAGATTAAGTTTCTCTAAAAAAGACGAATGTTCGGTAATGGTCATAAATTTCAAAAAAAAAATTAAAGTTTTAAGTAAAAATTTTTAATTTTAATGAAATATTTGTAATTTAATTTCAAAAAAGGTACATTTTCAATTTAAGATCAAACAGGAATAAATTGCATTACGAAAAGTGAGAAAGTGAATTATCAACCGAAAATAGAAATTTTCTCTTTGTAAAATATTTTTATTTTCAACAGACTAGTTAAATTTTTAACTAGAGAAGAATTTGTATTGAAAATAATTAATCTTTTATAAAATAATTAATTTTTAATAATTAGATTTAACTTTTAACTAAGTAGCTGAATTTTTAAATAAGTAAATACACCTGTAATCTAATAAACACACTTATATTTCCTACAACTGTAGATAAAGTAGAAATCGCTTTTTTAAATTGGCAAAAATTATTGAAATAATGACAACTTAATTTTAAATGCGATCAGAAGTAAATTTCTAGTTTATGACGAATTTTTAAGCAAGAAAGATTGTTCAAGCAATAAAAAAAGCGCATCCAAATTATTCAGCTTCGAAGGGATAAAGACGAACTTTCGAAAGAAGTAGTTCAATTTACAATCCAAAGAAAATTCATTTTTTCCAAGCAATTACATTTTTGACAAAAAAAGACGAGTTTTCAAGAAAATGATGGAATTTTCAACTGAGGATAATCAATTCTTCAACTTTTAGTAAAAAAATTTATTTTAAACAGGAAAAAAAAACAAATTTGGAACTATATTTGTTAAAGTTCTTATCAAACCAATACAATTAATACAGTATTGACAAATATAATTCATATATTAATATGATAATATATTTTTATGTAATCCCACCCACCCGTGCAGACATTTTGGTGCGGCGCCAGTTGGGTCCCAATCCGGGAACATGGGGCCCCGATAGGGTAATATGGTTAGCGCCTGACCGTAAATGAAACACCTACGCGGAAGGGCCCAGATATGGTCATCTAAAATGGGGGCCCGATCTGGTGCGCATCTGACCCCTTTAATTTTTTATTTCTATAATTAGTACAATTTAAAAAGTTTTAATCATAATAATATTTTTCAGATTTTGTGTATTAAAAAACTTCAATTTTTCAATATTCTACATTATTTAAATGTTTTTATTACTTGACATTATCGTTAAGAGTTTGCATTTCGGAGAAAAATAACATGTTTACAAAAATAATAGTCAAATGATTTTTATAAAATAACGTGTTCAATTGATGCTAATGCACGGGAAGTTAGAGAATGTCAGATATATTTTTCGTGCAAATTAGTTGGTCAACTTTAATTTCGCACTTCATAGCTTCGGAAAAATTGAATAATAATGCTTTTACAAATGGTTTTGACTGTAATAATAATAAAAACTTGTACTGGGGATATGTATTTTATTGGTAGAAGAACAGACTCCCGGGTGTAGGAAATGAAGTTTTCAATTTTAACAGTTTGTTCCGACACAGGCCCTTGCTAGATTTTTCGATCAAGGCCAGGTCATAATCACGAATAACTGTTCAGTGCCTTATCAATTCCACATTTAAATTTGTCTGAGCGTCTAATATCTAATCTTATATCAAATAATATCTGTTGATTTTCAATAATTTTGGGTACTTTTGTGTATGTGATAAATATAATTTAGAAATAAAAGTTTAGCAAACGCAATTATTAATACCATAAAAGGCGAGTACCAAAATTGCATCAATCCCGCTTGATTATTTTACCTATATCATAAAAAAAACTAAAATTACTATAGAAAAAGTAAAGATAGTTCTGAATTTCTCTTTCTTAAGTGACCAGGAAATGACAAAGATGGAAATTTTTTCAGTTTGCCGGAGTTTACAACTGACATATTACTGGCCTACGATTTGTCAACAGTACAGAAAATCAGAAATTAACCCAGTGCCGGCTAAGTATAAATACAATTATCTCGAAACTCATTTTTTTTCTTTAAAAAACGTGTAAAGTTCTGTCTTTATAGTAAATTGCAAATGCTCCGAAAAAAATTACATTTGTTTTGATTTTTCATTTTTGCGTAAAATAGTTGCGTGAAAGAAGGCTGCACGCTTAGTTTTTACACTTCCGCTACAGTTGTGCACATGTTTTGCATCAATAGGGTAGATAAGGTGCACTTCTGCCTCTTATTCAGGGAAAAGTAATCCATATATATATATATATGTATATATATATATATATATATAGACAGGGTCATCAAAAAATATCGGACCCCCCTCCTCCCCCTATCTGCGAAAATATGCGGTTTCATGAAAAAATATTCAGACAAAAGTTTCAGGAAAAAGTGAAAACAGCGAATTTCCGAAACAGTTTACAATATGAGTGATCGCCTAATGTTTCACAACCACATGAAATTCAGAAAAAAATGAAAATATTAATGATCGTCTTATCACAACTGCATAAAATTCAGAGACAAATTACAATATGAGTGATCATCTTTTCTTTCGTAACTGCATGAAATTCAGAAACACTTTTCGTTACCCAGAATTCTTTGAAATGACAGAGATGTCTGAAAGAGAACGTACAACGTTATTAATAATGCGAGGATGGGCGGGGGGATAAGCAAAGAGGCCAAAATCTGAAAGATCTAAGACGGCAACAAATGAAAATAAATTATTTGAATTTTCGCAGTCATTTGTTGAAGATCCTCATTTTTCTATCAATTGTGTTTCTCAGGATAATGAACTCAGCTTCGGATCTGTTCATAAAATTTTAAAATTAAATAAATGGCACCCCTTAAAAATTTCTTTGATTTAAGAGCTATCCGAAAATAACTTCCATAGACGCGTGGAGTTTTCTGAGACTCTAATGCAAATGATTATTGATGATCCCAAGTTGCTCGATAATATCATCTTCTCTGACGAGGCATCTTTTCAACTAAATGGTTATGTAAATAGACATAACGACAGATACTGGTCAGGATATAATCCACACTAAATGAGAGACAATCATAGTCAGTATCCACAAAAACTTAATGTTTGGGCAGGTATTTTCAAAGGCCAACCAGTTGGTCCTTTCTTCATTAAAGGTAATTTGACAGCTGCTAATTACGCAACTCTACTAGGCAGTCTGATAAGTACCTGAAAATTCTAAGAGATGGCATTAGTATTCACTAATGTGAACCATTTTGGTCGAGCTTGATCCTTCAAATGACGCCTGTCAAAACTTCAGCCATTTATGTTTACGCATTTACAAGTTACAGCACTGACAAGCGACTAACCTCCGAGTTTTTTTTTATGGAAAAATCTGGGGTTTCGAGTTTTGATCAAACACTACCATCTTCGCAAGAAAACGATATCCGAGACCAAGGCCAAGCTGGATAAGTATTACCCGGACTCTGCACCGTCGATTGGAACGATTCATAAGTCGTTTACCGAGTTTCGTCGTGGCCGTACGAGCACAGTTGATGCTGAACGATCTGGGCACTCAAAAGAGGTCACTACACCAGAAAATGTCGAAAAAATCCATGATATGATGTTGAATGATCCCAAAGTGAAATTGAGAGAGGTAGCTAATGCTGTAGGCATATCATTGAAACGTGTGGGCAATATCGTGCATTCAGTTTTGGGCATAAAGAAGCTCTGCGCGCGATGGGTGCCGCGTTTGCTCACAATGGACCAAAAACGAATTTGTGTGACAACTTCCCAGCAGAATTGGGCATTATTTTCGCATAAGCCGACCGAGTTTTTGGACCGATTCATAACCATGGATGAAACCTGGATCCACTACTACACTCCTGAGTCAACGCAATAGGCAAAACAGTGGGTTCCACCGGGCCAAAGTGCTCCGAAGCGTCCAAAAACGCAACAATGGGTCGGAAAGGTTATGGCCTCCGTATTTTGGGATGTACATGGCATAATATTCGTGGACTATCTTGAAAAAGGTAAAACTATAACCGGAGCATACTATTCATCCTTATTGGACCAATTAAAAATCGAAATCGCCGAAAAACGACCGCATTTCAAGAAGAAAAAACCGCTTTATCATCACGACAATGCGCCTGTTCATTCATGCTTAGTTGCACAAGCAAAATTGCATGGAATCGGCTTCGAATTGGTTCCTCAGCCACCGTATTCACCAGACCTGTCCCCCAGTGGCTATTACTTGTTCTCTAACCTGAAGAGATGGCTCACCGGTAAGCGTTTTTACTCAAATGAGGAGCTCATAGCTGAAACTGAGGCGCATTTTGGAGACCTTCCGATCGAGTACTTTTCGGACGGTATTAAAAAGTTAGAAAATCGTTGGTCTCGCTGTATCGACCTAAAAGGAGAGTATGTTGAAAAATAAAACCGACTTTGGCCAAAAAAACATCTCCGTGTTTCATTTTTCAGGGACTTATCAAACTGCCTAGTACTTCGAGAACAAATTCTTCCAGCTAGATGGAGCTCCTCCATATAACGGTCTTCATGTCCGTGAATATCTAAATGAAAATTTGCAAGGCAGATGGATCAGGCGAAGTAGTGAAATTGATTGCCCACCACGATCACAGATACAAATCCATTAGAGTTTTTTCTGTGGGTTTATCTAAAGAGTAAGGTTTACTTCACTAAACCTACTGATTTGGAAGCTTTACGCCACAGAATATTACAGGAGATGCAGATCATACCACCGAAAATATAACATAACGCATTTCGAGGGATTTATAACAGATTGGCACATTGCCAAGCTATGCACGGACAGCAATTTGAACATTTGCTGTCAAGTGGTCACATGCGATTGCTTTTTTGTGATGTGACATACTATGAATTTCGCCTTAGCTAGCCGGATGCACACACAAACATCCAAACGTAAAATTTTTCATCCTGTCGATTGGCGGTTTAAAAAATCGGGGTTCCCATCTAAAAAATAAAAGTTGACCTTTAAATAACCTTGAAGGTCAACGCCAAGGTCCGCTTTAAGGTCAATATTCATATCCTCGTCCAAAACCCTGAAATTTTTGTCTGTATTCTTATTTTATAAAACATGTGGTTGGCTTCGACGGAAGGGCTTAGAGTATAAAAAGCAAGTATTTGATACAGCCAATTTCAGTATTTCTTGCCAATGAAAACAGACTCTTCACTATTATCGATATGCAGAAATTGTTGTGTTTTGTATGTAAATTGTAGCAATTGCATACTCAGGTCACTAAATAGTTTCGGGATGAAAATTGTTGATTGCCAAAAGCTGATTCAATATTTTGTACCTCAAAGTAGATCAAGCGATTCTATATATATAAATTGATTAACAGAAATGATACAGTGAGTCATTCTATACATACCATGGTGTTTAGTTTTAAAAACTCAATGAAACTGAATGAGTTAAATTTAAAAAATTTCAAAGCAAGTTGAATATAATTGAAATTTGATGAAAGAAAACACTTACCGTGCATTGCTATACACGAAGTAAGAACTAAATTAACGACCGCTGCTTTCATTTGATGAAAATGAAGGCTCTGACGTAAGATTTAAAGTTTCACTTTTTGAGACTTTATTATAACCCTATGTAATTATAATTAAAATGTAATTATAATTATAATCCACGTTTTACGACCCCCCGAATATCAAAAACCGGTTTTATTAAATGTGTCTATCTCTTTATATGTGTGTATGTTTGTCTCTCTGCCTGTGTACGCGATGAATTTGAAAAAATAATACTATTAGATTGACCTCTGGTACACTCTTTTAGTGTCCTAAAATAAAATCCTTTTTAAGCCAAATAACGGATAATATGAAAAAGGGCAAAATAAGAACAAGTTTGATTTGTAGATGCCCTGAAAGATTATCATAACAACTTTTGAAATTATCTTAAAAACTCAAAAATTCCAGTTTCGACAGCACACAAAATAATGGAAAATCCGCAAATTAAATTTTTCACGGTATTTCACGGTATTTCCAAGATTTTCAAATATATTAATGAATTAAAAAAATATATTTTTTTTTATATCTATTTTTTATATATACGTAATTTAGAAGTTAAAAAACGGTAAGGCAGCTCAGTAGACCGTATGTGTAAAGTTTATATTATCGAAGAAATTTTGAAATGAGCAATTTCTGTTTACGTAAAAACGACAAAAGTTGCAATAAAATGTTCAATAACAAAATTTATTTTAAAGAATGCGCAGTTTTCTCAAACGGGACAATGAAACTACCTCTGTTTTGATAGCAATGCAAGTTGTGAATTATAAAAATATACATTAATGGGAATGATATAAAATTTCAGGGATAAATTCGAGTGCGAAGCAAGAGATACGTTATGAGAATGTGTTTGTTAAAGCCGAAGGAGCTTTAACAAAAGATAATTCACAATTGCCAAATGACTGTCGTCGATGCTTTCACCTTTAGTTTTAAAAAATCTGTGCACAAAGATCGAGCGCCTAGAGCGAGGTTAATACATTATCGAGCGCGAAGCGCGCCCTAGGCGCGATGAAACTTGCGAGCGATGATTTTGACTCATCTAAACTTCGATAATTCATCTAGATTTATAGTAAGTTACGTAATTATTTATCATAATTGTTCTTCTTAGTAGCGCTAACTGTAAAAATATGAATATTCAAGTTAAAGCCTTTTGAAAAAGGTACGCATTGTAGCGAAACGTTAAGCATGAATTCTTAGAATCTCATGAATTCCTTGTATTATAAATGATTTACATTTTTTTCTTTCATTTTTCGCTTCAAAAAGTGTCGAGATATTCAGCCGCAAGTAAGCTACGGAAGAGTTACTGACTATATGAATTGTATTCTAAAATTCTAATACATGCCACAAAACCATACCAATGCCAGCATTCATGAACTACAAAATTATGTACTGTACCGTTAACTTACGTATCGGAAATAAAGATCCAATACATGTAGTCGAAGTTTCAAACAGAAATGTCTAACAATCTAGGATATAGTCATATGCCAACAACTAAGTATGAGGAAACAAATTCTAAAATTGTCAAGTTTAAAAACTCACATTACCATGACGTAGTATTTCTATGTCCTGCGCACTCCAACTATTAGTTTTTTTTTACTTTCAAGTTTCAAGATCACTCAATACAGGATATGTGTTCAAATTTGATAAATTGTATGAATTTTCACAAATGTTGAATTTTTACCACACAGATGCCTCTCGCAATATTTGTGATTTCTGTGGATTCAAAATCGAGTACTTAATTTCTGTTAATCTAAGGGCATCCAACCTTGCCATTGATCAATGGAACTACTTTGTTATTTATCCATTTTCCAGGCCTTGAAATTTCATCATTTTAATAAAAAATTGATTACTTGGTGGAATTCTTTTATTTAAAATTGGTCTGATTTTTTTCAAAAACCATCGTTTCAGTGAAAAATGTATATTTATGGTATTAAAATTCAATAGACCCGTAATAATTTAAACTACTTCGTTAAACATTGTAGTTGTAGAATTCAAAAAATAAGTTCTACAAGCGAAAAAAAATTTTTCAAACAAAATAGTGCAATTTTCAACCAAGGAGATGAATCTGAAACCAAGAAGATTAAATTTGTTTAAACAAGATGAGTATCGATATAAAATTAAATTGTTAATTTTTTATTTTATTGCATAAGTTTTTTTAAATTTGAATTTTCATTTATAAAAATTCAATTTAATTATAACATTCTAAATTAATTTAAAAAATCATAAGTTTTAATAATTGTAACAATTTATGAAGACAATGCTGTTTTATATATACATCAATTAATAAGAAATAATTACAATGAGATCATAAAGAATTTCTAAAACTATGAAAACACTTCTAGAATTTCTAAAATCATGCCAATAAACTTTTCCCAGCTTGCTGTTTCAATTAAAGATAAAATACTTTTCCAAAATGTTACTTGGTCAGCACACCGAGTTAATTCAGTAAAGTGTTTTCCTCTAATTTCTGTGAATCGAGGGCAATCGTTCGAAAAATGGTTTAGATTAACACTAGTAAACAAAAAGACATAGTGCTGAACTAAAAATTTATAACGTTTTTCGATCAAAAAAATATTTGCTGAGTAACTATTTGCGAGTCCTATCTGAGCTGAACCACTCTTAAAATTCAAGTTCACTTCGAAAGTAAGATAGGGCTGTGTACCTTGAAGTAAAAAAAATATAAAGCCAGATCTGTTGACTCCAAGAGTGGACCCTAACTTCCAGATCTCTTCTAAGAGAATCTGTTATGTAACAACATAAAAGCATGCTTGCATTAGAAGCTAGACCTTCCAGAGAAGCCTCGCTTCATAAGTCCAGCATGTAGCATTTCTCAAAATAATTTTTGAGTTGCAAAAACCAATTGTTATAATTGTTGCTTGGTTTAGACCGTGTCAGTCCAATTATTCTCTCCAAACACTTTCTTGGATACCGTGAAGAGTCCATAAAAGAAATTTTTTCTTTCCACAAAATGGCCCTGACGAGGATAACACAGGACCGGGACGGTTACCTAATTCTAATCGCACAGCGTAGTTTGGGGTATTCTTTGGTAAATAATGTAGTCTCTTAAAGAAACTCAGCTGAACCATCTCCAAAGAGCACTCGCTGCCGCATTTGCTGAACTGACAAATTTTCTCGTAGGATCGAAAAACTTTTAAAAACGACTATGGATCACATCAAAATAATCTTAATTGTCTATTACTTCAATACTATCTTCATGAAGCATAAAGGAAATTAATCTTTTTACATAGTTTCTGGCGCTATTTCGAAAAACAATAATCTCAGTTTTGCTTGCATTTATTTTATTATTACAGTGTGTCCCATATTTATAGGGCCACCCCATTTTTTAAGGATAATTTTTTTTCTATTGGAACAAACTGCACCAAATTTTTTGAGTGAATAAATGAGTCGAGTTAACGATTTTTCCTAAAATATTGAGCTCGCAATTCCATTCGTTCATTTATTTGGACATTTTTTCGAAAAAATAGGTGTCCCAAATTAATAGGGCCACTAAAAAAAACTTCAATTTTCTTGAAGAATAATAAATAATTCGTAAAATAATGCAATTTAAAATATATAATATTAAAATTTTACTTCTTACATGCCATAAACATATACATATGTATGTATAAAAACTAAATATTGTGCGTGAATTGCCAAAGTAATTTACAGTTGTGTTTTTCTTTTAATTTAAATTTTTCCTAAGGATTTTTCACATACGTACTTTCCCACATACATTCTTTTATGTGCTTGTGCGTTAATAATATTCGAGGTAACAAAACAAATATGGGAAGAGGGAAAGCATTGTCTGCAGAAGAAAAGGCGTCAATTGATGCGTATGAAAAATGTGGGAAATCACAATGTGAAATAGCGAAGCTTATAAACCGATCGAGAAATGTTATTGACCTGTATATAAAGAATAGAAGTAATCAAATAGTGAAGAAGAAACGTGGACCACGGCCAAAGCTCTCAGATCTTGACTAACGAAAAATAGTCGCCGCCGCCTCGCAAACAACTAAGGGGTGCAGAAGAATAAAAAATGATGTGGCTCCTCAAGTGTCCAAAAGTACAGTGCATCGAGTATTGAAGGATTCCCCTAATTTAGTATGTGAAAAAATGCAAAAAGCGCCTAAACTGAAACCTCATCATATGTAGGCACGCTACAATTTTGCAGAAGAGAAGCTGCATTGGACGCACGAATGGTCAAAGGTACATACTTAGACAGTGCGTTTTTTCTCATAACAAATAATTAATTCCTTCAAGCCTATGTAATTAAAGCTTGGGTCTTTTACTTGCTTTTCAGATTATCTGGTCTGACGAAAAAAAATTTAATTTAGATTGTCCTGACGGAACGCGTTATTATTGGCGTGATCTGAGATATGAGCCTCGTTATTTTTCAACCCGAAACTTTGGAGGCGGTTCCGTCATGGTATGGGGGGCATACAGCGGTTTCGG
>NC_046659.1:110569371-110588135 GCF_010883055.1 Belonocnema kinseyi
GCGAAAAGTCTCGAAAATCTGAATAAATCGATGGTAAAGCGAATGAAAATGGTATTCAAAAATGACGGAAATACTAATAATTACTAATTTTGTGAATAAAATATATTTATATGTACGTATTCTGTTGAATAAATTGAATTCTTTCGGAAAAATTGAAATTTTTTTTTAGTGGCCCTAATAATTTGGGACACCGATTTTTTCGAAAAAATGCCCAAATAAATGAACGAATGGAATTGCAAGCTCTATATTTTAGGAAAAATCGTTAACTCGACTCATTTATTCACTCAAAAAATTTGGTGCAGTTTGTTCCAATAGAAAAAAAATTATCCTTAAAAAATGGGGTAGCCCTATAAATATGGGACACACTGTATAAAAAAGATCTCTGTGTTGAAATGTTGTCACACGCTTATACTGCATAATATGTCGAAGACATTTTTGGTTAGAGTTGGATTTTTATTTAATCATTTTGCACAGGGCTGTCCCGGTATATATCATCAGTGACGGACGCATTTTTATAATGCAATCAAGTGATCTGACAAGAGTAGTCTGCCCAGACATATTGGACAAAGACTGGTTTTTACCCCATCATTGACTGACTGGGTTGCAGTCAAGTACACGATGGGGGGAACTACAGCTTAAGGTGGGTTTCGAACTACCAGAACCTCAGTAAAGGTACATTGAAAAATTTCAAGAAGTACCGGCTGAGGGATCGAACCCCGGACCTCTGAGGTGAAGTCCGAGTCTCTAACCAACTGAGCCACCGAGGCTCATTATAATTATAATAATAATAATTATTATTATTATTATTATTATTATTCTGGGTTGAGACTGACACAGCCCCTGTCCGTTTTTGCTTGTCAAATTTATGCACGGACAACTTTGTTATTTATGTTCAAAAAGATCTGAAGATTTATATGCGGGTATTTTTTAGTGTGCGCTTTCATAATCTGACCCGAAAATTTAAAAAAAAACCTCCCTTCCCAACCTGTTTTTCAATTTAATGAAAATACGTGATTTTCTGAAGCAATTTTTTTTCAAATTGAATTTTCGATGCGAAAGAGGTCTTGGAAATAATTGAAACGACAAAAACTCCAGCTCAAAATGTCCAAATAATAATGTTATACACACAGAAAATTGATTTTTCATCATTAAGGGGTACGAAGAGGTGAAAATGGAAGAAAAACATATCACAGATAATAGAAAACACATTTACTTTTGTTATCTAAGGTTTATTTTCGTGACCACCCCATAAAATAGCCTCAAGGGGTGAAAATCGGCAGTTTTTCAGAAGTACTATCTTTATTACCAAAAAATTTCAAATAAATTTAGTTATAAAAATAACTAAAAGTTGAGTTTGGTTGAAATTTTAAAAATCTGTAATATTTGGTCCACTTAGAGATTTATTTGAATGAATTTTTGATTAACAGGTTCGTAATAATTGTATTTGCTTGCGTATGGAACGTCAATAGCCATTTCTTTAATAAAAACGTTTCCAGTTGTTATCGCGTGGAGGTAGACGTTTAAAAAGAATTTTTTTTTCGTTCTTTTTTGCATTGTATTTTTTTAATTTTATTACACATTTTTCGATCCTACAAATATAATTGGCAGTTTTCGTGGGTACTATATTATGTTCATTTGCAGCCGATACTACCTTCAAGTATTCTTCACAGATAGCTAGCGCAGCGTCTTTGGTTTTGATGTGAGTTTTTCTCCCTCTTATAGTATTATATAAAACTTTTTCATTAGTTGCAGAGGCCTGCAGAATTCTTATGAAAGGGATCCACGTCCACTTCTTTGATCTTATGGAGGGTAGCAGATGATTACAGTGCTGATCACGCACTGACGCGTGTATTAGAAGCTTGTTTAGCATCTGAACAACACGACTTTCCATTGCAATTTTGCCTAATTTCAATGCTTCATCCGAATTTTTGCCACAGTAGACCTCAAAATCATAGAAATATCTATTCTCGCCACAAATTCCCCTCATTTTTATACCAAACCTAATTGGTATAAATTTTACGAACTGCTTGATTGATAATCTCGCAAAAAACTTTAGCATAATCTCATCCACTGACAGAGCTATTGAGAAAAAACGGTATACTAGAATGTTGTTCATGAAAATATCTTGAAATTTTTTTATCTTGCAAACCTAGTCCTCAACATCTTTGTCTTCTGGAAAAGCATATTTCAATTTTGATTTGATGGCCATAAATTTATTTCGGCTCATAACTTTTACAATGGCTTCTGATCCTAACAGTATATTGCTAGACAAATAATCTCTTGGTGAAGATAGTTTTTTATCCTGACGATAAAATAATTATTTACATGAAAACTTAAAAATTTTGTCCAGTGAGCGCATAACCATTTACATTAGTCGAATGAACTATATACTTTATAAATTCGGAACTCATTAGAGTCGTGATTTTCCGAATTCGAATGCAAAATAGTACCAACCGTGTCATAATCTGTTTTGTCTTTATTATCAGAAATGTCAGATTCTTCTTCTGATTCTTCATAATCTATGGTTGACATTTTTTCTATTAGACATATCAGAATGTACAAACAAAAATTTATATTGTTTTATGTACACTAGAACCGCATTTATATTTGCCGTCCGAGAACCACAAAAAAAATAAGAATAAAATTTGTTGTAGGAAACTTTTTAGAGCGATAAAGTTTTGTTTAGCCAACTTCACGTCTTTCAAAAAACATGTGCTTGTCATGTAAAAACAAAAGAAAGGTCAATCGATATTTGTGTAAAGTGTATCCTGTGAAGTTAATTTTTGTTGCAGAGAATCTTTTGTCGGAAATCGATGTAAAGTTTATTTTTCGTTTTTTCTGTGACGTAAACATTCACTTATATCCTGTCGGAAGAGGATCCCAACAGTGCTGCTCAGCGAAGGGGAAATGGCAGCGCTGCGCTCTGATTGGCTTGTTAATAACACGGTACTGCGAGGTGGTGGATCCCGGCGCATGTAAATGAGAGTTATGCAGGGATATGAGCGCTAGAGGAAATCAGTGAAAGAGGATATAACCGCGATTCCAATGTGTAAGCTCCCCGTAAAACTTCATCAAATGTACGGGATGCACACTAATTGTTGTTCTCACACTATCTGTGCTATTTTGCTCATCGTTTGCACCCATTATTTACGGATGCTGGCACATAATATCGTACTACTAGAGAGGGCATTCAATTAGTTCACAATTCCTGGAATTTTCTGTCCCTACAGCCACAAAGTTTAAAAGTTATTGGACTTGTACTGTGAGTTTCAAACTCTACTCAACCCCTGCAACCCTTTTGCACCACATGAAGCCCTGAAGAGCAAAAATAGTAGAAATTTAGAATTGGCACATCCAAAAATTCCCGAGTCACGTTACTTGCTTGGATGTAAAGAATGTTGAACCCCTACTCAACCCCTTCAACCCTGAAACTATCAATAATGGGTAGATATTATTTCATAACTTTATCATAGACATTGTCTTTGGCATGCGAAAGTATGAAAGCTGCTATTATTTATTTTTAGAATTAAATTTATTTATAATTTTTGGTAATGAAAATATTATTTATGAAAAACTGCCGATTTTCACCCATTTGACCTATTTTCTGGGGTGGTGACGAAATTTAACCTTAGTTAACAAAATGAAATGTGTAATTAAATTATCGTTCAGAAAGATAACATCTCCGTTAATAAGTGTAATCTCATCTTTTCATGTCACGCTCTGAGCAAAATCTATAGATTTACTATTATGATACATTAGCTTTACATCTATTGAGGCATTACCTTGACTGCGTTTATCATAATCGGCGTCCCAAAAAAAATTCTAAGTTAGAAAGACAAGCAGGTAAGCAGACATTGTCAAGACTGGTGAAACTTTGAAATCATTCAACAATGCAGGCCCGTTAACCGAGGGCCATACAAGTTCGATTACACTTGAACCTAAACGTCGTTTAAATGTGACATTCGGAGGTGAATCTCTTTGGGATCTACCATTCAGAAAACAAAACCCATTTTGCACATAAACTGAGCTAATTGCATACCCCTATTATTTATCATAAAGTCATTAGATGTCCTAGCAGCAAAAAAGTTGTGACAGTTCAAAAAAAAACTTTCATCAAGTTTATTAAGCGTATCTACTCTAAAATTAAAATTTCCTCCAATGATTAGAGGAAGGTGTGAAAACATATTATGTTTTGAGGATAAAACAATATCAAAGTCTCCCAAAAATTGATTTGAATTTGAAAAAGGAGAGAGGTAAACAACCCACGATATTAACTCTGTCGATTCACATCGAACCTTAAGTATAATAATATCTTGAGATAAGTGAACTTAATGTGTGTAATACAGCCGACTATCCAATGGGAATAAAATATTACCTTTTGCTCTGCCTTTAGTTGCATCTCTTCAAGCTGGCAAATAGAACAGCTGCATAATTCTGGAGATGAGTATGCAGACTTGGTGATTTCAACCAAGTTTCATAAGCGCACAATATATCCGAGCACTCAAATGCATTTTCAATATCTTTCAGATTAAAGAGACCATGCATCTTCCAAAAGAGGATCTTAGAAGATATGTCAGGACGCACTTCAACTTGAGACTTCAAGCCACGAACTTTGAGCTATGCTGTCGCATCATTGTTCAGTGGTGGTTGATAATCAAGAGGAGGATTCATTTTATCCACCACCAGAAAGGACTTCATACCTCGATTGTGCTTGTGCTCTGTCAGAAAGTCTCTATTCAACATTCGGCCTTTTTTTATTTTGCCCCCATATTCTCGGTGCACAGCACCACTGGAGTCGTCCTGAACCCTGCGTTTTTTATCACTGTCAATAAGGGATTCCACCTCATCAGATGCGATTTCTTTATCGACAACAAATAGTTTATTTCCTTTAATATTGTCATGGTCGCCGACTATCTTCAGGCGCTCTTCCTGAGAACGAAGTTCTTTCAGATGCTCCGTTACCTCCTTTGAGCGATAATTTTCGATGATGAAATTGAGCTTTTTAAACTCCGATGGTTTAGTGAAGACATGTTTCACCCATCTTACTATGAAGAGCTTCATAAGAGCAGAACGATTACCCGTATTTTTTTCCAGTCGAAAAACATCCGTAATTGCCACCTCAGGTAAATAAAAATTGATGCACTCGAATGTTGATGTTATTGAAGCGAGCAGGCCTTTATGATTGTTATCCTCCTTAATTTCAAAGATAACAATATTATTCGCTTTCTCTCTCTCTCTCTCTCTACGTTCGGCATGATCTAATTTGCTTTCCATTTCAGCCACTTTCTCAGTTCAAATCCCCGTATTGGATTTAAATTCTTTCGGAATTTCGTAAAACTAACAAACATCTTGTCGCAGCTCAATGTGCGAAGTTTTAAACTTACTTAGACTCTTTGTGAAGTTGGTCATAGCTTTAATAATAGATTTTATGCTTTCACGATGATTCATTTTGATAAAAAGAGATATTTCGGGTTTCACTCGTGTAAAAAACTACGAATTGTTTGCCGACGTTTCGTGAAAATTGCAGTTCACATCTTCAGGGCTGACCTGAAACCGAGGTATCAGGTCATGATGATCTTAGGTATACTTTCTACGATGCATGTGATTGACCATAGCGCCTCACCGTGGGGACTGGTCGAACTTGATTGGCCAATCAAGTCTTTTTTAAAAAATCCGGAAGAACGGAAAGCCAAATCGGATTGATATTATATCCATTATCCCTATTGATGTTATTAGGGTGTTTTAAGATTTCGATTTCTTCTCTATGTTTTCTTGGAAATTTGTTGTGTGTTTTTGCAATGACAGTTGTTTCATGAAATAAAATGTTGTTCAGCTAGTGCTGATTGCGTGAAATGATTTAGTCTGACTTTACTTTCAAAGCTTTATTTAGATCAAAGTTATTCGTTGGCACCGCACACTTAAAAAAAGAACTTAATCGGAATAACATGAACTTTCAAGTCTAAACGCACAAGACACACAATGCAAGTTGCAAAAAGGTCCGAAATTATCGGTTTCAAAATTAACTTAGAAATACTAAAAGAAAACTCACACGAATTCAAGTGCTGACAGGAGCATAAAAAAGGTTCACAAAATAAGAATCATTAAACAATCATTTTCATTGAAACATTCTAATAATTTTCACATTGTTAGATTTTAATCAGAAAAGGTATGAGACTTGTGTCAAATATGACCCCCCCCCCCCCAGGTTTTGTCTAATGTCCACGTTTTGAGAACCCCTGAATCCGAAAAACAGGTTTTTATGGATGTGTCTGTTTTTGTGTCTGTGTGTCTGAGTGCATTTGTGTCTGTCTGACTATGTGTGTCTGTATGTCTGGCTGTGTGCTGGATAACTTTTGAAAAAATTAATCTACTATATTAGACTTTGGTACACTCGCTCAGTGTCCTAAACTAAAGGTCAATTTCGTTAGCCAGCTATTTTAGATGAAAATTTAATAAGTGAGCGCATTTTGAATCTTTTTAAGACCACTTTTTTAAAATTGAAGATTTCTCTGTACGGTCATTCAGAGTATTTTAAAGGTCGAACAATTGATCCCAAATGACTTTTTTCATGAAATTAAAAATATCTAGAGATATAGAATTTACAAAATTCTGAAAAACAATCGAAAATGCACCTTTCAAGCCAAATAACGGACTATATGAAAAAAAGCAAGAGAAGAAAATGTTTTATTTTCAAATTCCCTAAAAGATTATCATAACAACTTTTTGAATTTTCTTGAAAAATAAAATGCTTATTAACCAAATTTTTTTTCAAGAATGCGTTTTTTTTTAACAGAACAATGAAACTTCGTCTGTTGTGACACTAATACAAGTTATGAATTATAATAATATACATTTATAAGAATTATGTAATATTTAAGGTATAATCCCGAGTGCGAAGCACGAGATACCTGATGAGAATATTTTTGTTAAGACCGAAGCAGCTTTAACAAAAGAGAATTTACAATCACCAAAATACTGTTGATGATGCTTTCACCTTTAGTTTTGATAAGTCTATGCACAAAGATCGAGCGGGCAGGTTTTTTTCTTTAAATTTGAACATGCATTCCTACATATTCACTTTATTAATAACCTTTAAAACTAGTCAAAAAAAAATTTACATATATATATACATTTACTTAGAATTATTGACATGGAATCTAGATAATCATTTACCTTCTTAAGCATAAGGAAAAATAAAAAATTGTAATAGAGGTTTTCTAAAGAAAACATAACATGTTATTGTAAAGCTAATAGCTAATATTCAACTCCATAATCTAAAAGTAAATAATAAATTTATTTCTCCAAATTTAAAACTTATTAAATTAAATCTCAGTGTAATTCAATATTGTGTTAAAAATCAATCCGCTGAAAATTAATTGAATAGCTAATACATAAAAAGCCTCCTATAACTATGTTCATTGCAAAAATCGAATTATTTTTACCTGATACATTTTTTCTTAATTTGAACTTTAAAGAATAAACATTTTCATTCCATTTAAAATAATTCCTGAAATTTCAGTTTTAACATAATTAATTAATAAATATTTATTCATTTCAAATATATGAAAGTATTAAACTATTATTTTGCATTGAATACTCATATAATGTAAAGATTAAAAAAATTATTTTTATTGAAATACTCAAATAATTTTTACTTTATATATTTTTTAAATTTAAAATTGGTTTCTTCAAACTAACTTATAATTTATTAATACACTGATTGGATGCCACGAATTTAAGAAATTTTGAGATAATAGAGAATAGAGAAAAAGAAATTATATTTTTTTCATTAAAGAATTAGTCGATGTTTCGACTAACAGGATCAGTAGATCAATTTTCTTTTATGAATCAGTCGCTTCACTAATTACGTATTAAAATTTCACATCGATTTAAAGAGCATAGTTAGGTGCAGAAAGAATCTTTCAAATTTAATGATTTGGATAAAGAAATAAATATGGTACAATTAAAAATTAATTTAAAATTATAAATATTACTATACTTACCAAAATGAAAGTAAGAGAACCTTCCTCATTAATTCGAAAATATTTACAATTTATAGTTCGAAAGTCACATCTTTCGATAAAAAATAAGCTAAAATCCATTCACATATTATGTAGTTTATTATTGAACAAAATAGGTAAACTAAAAATAAATGTAAAATTATAAAATACAAACGTATTAAAAAATCTCATACTTTACTACTCTATGAAATGCTTTTCTAAATCTTGAAATTGAAAGAAATAATTAACAGAGTCTCTAGAAACATTTTGAATGCTTCGATCTCCTTTAGAGTTCGAAATATTGAAGCAGCTTTAAAAAAAAAAGTTTTCTCTAAAAACTATTGTCGGTGATCGCAAATGCTGAAATTTTTTGAATCCCGTGAGAGGCTTTTTATGCTCTAAGCCCTTCATTCGGAGCCAGTAACATATTTTTATAAATTAGAATTTACATCTAAATGCAAACCTGATCAGCTATCCAAAACCAAAGAAAATTCAACGTTCGATAAGCAACAGCTTTTAGACAAATTTCGGAAAATTTACAAGGTGTCGGAAATGAAGAAAAATAAGAAATTTACAATATGAAAACAAGACTTTCTTTACATATTGTCTTGTTAGTTTAGTCAACTAGGTTTCAAGTTTATCAGCTAATACACTTATAGTGACTAGCCCAGGTAGTAATAGATTGTAGGCCCAGCCCTTAGCATCTAGCCAGCATATCAAGACTGGAAACCAAATGATCCTCTTTTAGTGACCAGATCCTCATAGGGACAAGATATTTTAAAACATCAGATGAAAAAATAGGGTTTTTTTCCTGAGCAAATTTTCGAAACGAACGTGTTTTTCAAATGAATAACAACAGAACTCTTGGTCTCTTACAATAATCTTTTACATTATTTTGAGCCAGTAAAATCTAGTTCCGAAATTTGTATATTACGTTTAGTGGTTAATTTCTATAAACTACATTTCGTACTCTCGATTTAAAATCAAGTGGTTAACTAAATATCAAAATACGCCACTGCTTAAGCTTTTTTTCCCTCAGGACGCTTTATTTTATTATGCGCGATAGCGTGAACAAAATGGAACATAAATACAATTATAGATAGAGAAACTAAAATTAGAAAAATGAACAAAAGTGTAAATACATGACGTATTTTGAAAGAATGAGGCATTTAACTGCCTTCCTCACTGAGTGAGTTACGCCTACCCCGAAAGGGAAACGGCCTAATGGTTCAATAGATCATCGAATGGGTAAAATCCCGGGTTGTCCGACGAGCAGCATTAGTATTCTTTCCATAATTTTTTGGCTTGGGGGTTGAAGCTTTTGCATCTTTACACGAGAAACATTTAAACAAAAATGATGATTCTGAAACAAAAAGTTAAGTACAATAATTAATTAGGTTCTTTACTGATAAATTAGAATGTCAAATAGTTGTTTTTGGTTGACAAAGGAATTTTATTATTAAATTTAAAAAAAAAGAAAAGTCTGCCTGAAGAGATGGCGGTGAATACCCTCAAATAATTATACAAAATTGCTTATATTTACTTTTTTCAACATTTAAAGTTAGAATACGCAGTATGTGTGTCTCTGAAATTGATGCTATTTTAACCAAAATCAGGCGGTGGTTATGCATTTCTGTTACTCGTTTTGTTTGGTTAAAATAACTGCGTTTGCTAAATTTTCATTCATGAATTCTATTGATTATATGCACAAAAGAACTAAAAGTTATTTTAAAAAACAACAGCTATTATTTAATATAAGATTAGAGAATAGACACTTGTAGAAATTAAATATGGACAGTTTTTCTAAGGTATCGCTCATTGTTTAAATATATGTTTAAGCATAAATAAAAACTATTTTTCAACTGTTCGATATTCTTTTTCATTATGTTCTTAAGTACAAAATATCTATTAAAAAGTTGCAAGTACAAATATTGTTTTTATCGAGAGAAAATTATGTATGTTTCAGAAATTATCATAAAAAAAGTAAATTCTTTTTTCAAGCTTTACTTAGACTTCACGCAAGCCCCATGAAGTTTGATACGTATTTCCCTGAGAAGAAAATAAAAAAAATAATTATTATTTTTATATAGATTTAAAAAAAAAACATTATTGTTTCTCGCAGTTCACTTTAAGAACTGAGTTACAGACTAGTGGTGTTCTTAGCACTATTTTTGCATTTAATAATGCTAGAAAGTTATTAGTTTAAAAAAATACAGTTTTTTTAAGTTTAAAATTCTGTTGAGGTGATAATTAATTAAATTGCAAAATAATTCTAAAATCAAAAAAAGGTACGTGTTGATCACAAAAAAAGGATGCAGGTATTTATTTATTTCTAAGAAAAAAAGAGCAGCGAAGAGAATAACTATGCCTTATTTGTTTTAGATTTATTATCCTTTATAAATTAATTGTGAAAAATAAACCTTGTGTTTTTTCGCAGGATAAAATTTATCATAGAATGTGCAATAATAGAATAGCTGACAACGAAGATTGAATCAAATATTTTACAAAGTTTAATCAAAACCGACTTCGAGCCATTTTATGTAAAATTTGTGTATAAAATTTGTGCGTTAAGTTTCCGAAAATTTAAGAAAATTGTCAGTTATTTATGCATATTTTCAATGAAATAGATCAATTTTAAACTAACAAAGGAAATTTTTCAAAGAAAAATAGATTTTTCACTCAGAAAAACAATTTTTCAACAAAAAATAAATAGATTTGCAATGAAAAGATTAAATGTTTATGAACGAAAATTCATACCAAATTAGTTAAACTTTTAGGTAACATAACTAATTTAAAGGAAAACTAATTTGCGGTCGAATAAATTGATTTTGAAAGCAAAATGTATAATTTTTAACAAAATAAATTAATTTCCGATTGAAAACAAATCAAATTCATAGAATTACCAGTTTACAACTTTTATTTATCATTTTTTCTTTGCACTTTGCGTCTTTTTTCCAAAAATGTAATTTTGATTTTTAATGTTATGTTTTGCGATCAAAGCAAAAACTATACATGCCATTAATATTTTCGTGACTTTTGTCCTTTTTTCGATATATGAATTTTCGTAACTTAAATTTTTACAAATGAAACAAAGCTAAGTATCATATACCAAAAATTTTTAAATCTTGCATAGTTTGATCTCAAAATGGAATTTTTTTATTGTGGTTTGAAGTAAAAACATTTCAATTTTTGATTTTTCAAGAAGATTTAGATTTGAAAACATTAAAAAAATTTGTCAGAAATATTGAAAATGCTCTAACTTTTTAAATTTCTATGCAAAATATTAGTTAATGAAATAACTTTTTTCCTTTTAGGTTTTGAAAAACTTGCCAAAGCTCTTTAAGGGATGTAAAAACAAACTATGAAATATTTTCAACACTTTTTTCCTTAGGTTACTTTTCCCGCGTTTATTTTGAATTTGTTTTCGACCACAATAGTATAATGAAAAAAATCTGCCACGAGTTTTCGATCAAATTATTGAGGTCGGGAATCGATTTTACATAAAAGTGGAAAAAATATTCTTACGCAAGCAAAGAGAAAATAATCTAGAACCTGTAAACTTCATTATGAAAAAATTAAAAGCTACATTATTTAAACGTTTAAATTAAAATGGTGTTATATAATAAAATCTTATTTGCATACAGAATAGCTATATTGATAATTGTATAATTTTTTAAAATATTTTTGTTTACAATATTAAATTATAAAAAGATGATATTTTTCTTATTTTCAATTATGTGAGATAAATTGATTAATATGAGGCTATGTGATTAAATATTAGATATTATTTGTATAATGAAAGCTTACATTGTTCCTAAAATACATCTGCTCGAATTATATAATTGAAAAAAATTTGTCATATTATGAAATGCGCATCTGAATTCAATTTTCAAACTTGTGTGTACTTATATTTTGATTTTTTCTGGAATTATTTCAAAAGTTATTGATAAATGAAATGTACAAAAATGCAATTCTAAAGTTATAAAGAAAATATCAAGTAAAATTTATTTGAATGTTTTAATAAAAATAATTGTTCAATTTTTTCATATTTCTGATTAATTGATTATTAACTAATTCTATTGAAATCTACAAATAGTGTAATTATTTTAAATGGTTAATATTACATAAAATTTTCTAAACGTAAGTTAAAATTTAAATAAATATAAACTAAACATTAGTTAGATGTTATAGGAAAAATAATTTGTTGCTTCTTAATATGTTTGGAAAAGATGAATCAATTATTAGCGGGTTAATTTTATTTGCATATTTTTAGGCAAGGATCTGAATTAAATTTTCAATATCACATATACATAGGATCAAAATTTCCCTAGAATCAATATTAAAGGTTATTAATAATTTAAATTTTGAGAAATTTAGCTCCAAATTAAAAAAAAAATTACGTAAAATTTATTTTAATACTT
Organism: Belonocnema kinseyi; assembly: GCF_010883055.1. Taxonomy (NCBI): domain Eukaryota; kingdom Metazoa; phylum Arthropoda; class Insecta; order Hymenoptera; family Cynipidae; genus Belonocnema; species Belonocnema kinseyi. Next base: position 110,581,793 of record NC_046659.1, read on the forward strand.
CAATAAAACTAAATGGTAATTGCTTTTTATTTTCGGAAAAATTTAGTTCATTAAAAATTTATTATATTAAAACTTACATTTTCTGGAATTAGTCTAAACAGTTATAATCAATCGAAATTTTTAGAAATAAAACCTCAAAATTAAAAAATATATGTAGGAAATTTATTTGATTGTATTATTAAAAATAATACATAGTTTCATTCCTTTTATGTAGTGGCATAAATAATTAATTATTAGTGGACTAATTTATTTCAGTTTGAAGGCTGTGGCAGCAAAAGCATGTATGCCCATCGGGACAAATTACGGGTAACGTGCTTAGAATTCCACAAAATCAAAGCGTGAAGTAGATTAAAGTGGAATACTCCGCATCTCGTAACGTGGTTATGAGTTGTCGTAAACTCAATAGAATCTAAGAAAATTAGAATATTTAAATTAACGTAATTTTTTTTCAGAAAACAATCAGAAAATGACTTTCTACAAGTTTTACACAAAATATTTAATTTATTTGTATTATGTAACTATTTAGTACAACAAGAGAATGTAATTAAAAACAACGATTCAAATATTCGTACGATTCACCACAGTTGATCGAGATAAAAAACCACTTCCCGCTCGAATTTAGAAATATTCTTTTACTACAATGCCCGAAAGAATGATAGAGAATTTCTATGTTAACAAAATGCGTTTGCAAAACAAAATAGGAATCACATAGTTATTCTGTGACACTCTTAATAGAATAATTACATCATTCTTGCAGACGTTTCTACTATTCAGAAATGAGTATTTGAATTCCATTTTCGAAATTATATTCATGTTTTAATTTTCTTTATCAGTTTGAGTGGTTGTTGATAAATAATGTTTTCAAACAGAATTATTTAAACGTTTTAAGTGTATAAGTTTTGTCAATTTTTATAATTTTTTTAAATGAGTATTTTGGTTATGTAATTATTCTTATTTTGAAAAAAAAAATTTCTGTGTTGAAATGTTGTCGCAGGCTTATACTGCCCAACATGCCGAAGGCATATTGGACAGAAATATTGGGGCATATAATGCATATTGGCCAGGCATATTGGACAAAGCCTGGTTTTACCCCACCATTGACGTACTGGGTTGCAGTAAAGTACACGATGGGGGAGCTACAGCTTCAGGTGGGTTCCGAACCACCAGAAACTCGGTAAAGGTACGTTGAAAAATTTCCAGATGTACCGGCTCAGGGATCGAACCCCGGACCTCTGAGGTGAAGTCCAAGTGTCTAACCAACTGAGCCACCGAGGCTCTTTATTATTATTATTATTATTATTATTATTGTTATTTCATTATTCAACTATTTCCCATGATATATTTTTACTACTGATAAGGGACCCTGCTCCCCCAATAATCTTCTTACCTTAGTTTATGCGTCTGTCTAACTACTCATCTATCTTCCCGTCCCTAGTAAATAAGCTACCAAGGTATACGACCTTATCGATAGTTTTTTCTCAATCTTTTCTTCGAACACCATATTTTTTGTTTTCTTTGCGTTAATTTTGAGCCTATTCTCTTCATGCTTGCATTCAGTTTATTTAACATTCTTTGCAAGTCTTAGAATGACTCTGCTATAACAACCTTATCATCTGCGAACACTAACCCACGTACCATTAATGTTTCGAGATCCACACCGTCTTCGTCGAAAAGACCCATTCTTAAATCATTTTTCATGAATAATATAAATAACCATGAAGATGTAGCGCACCCTTGTCTAACTCCATTAATAATATCCTAACAGTCATTCGATTTCCCATTCGCGCTTAGACTCGCTTTGCCACCCATATACAGGGTGTCTAAAAAGTCCCGGGACGGTTGGATATTTCCTCAGGTAAAATATTTTTCAAAAAAATTAAGGTCATTTCCGAAGTAAATTTCAACGAGAAATTCAAGGGTGACCTTTATTTTGACCTTGAAGTTGATCTTCATGGATTTTTGAATGTCAAATTTGCTTTTTTAAACGAAAACCCCCTGTTTTTACATCTGCAACCGATAGAGAGGAAAATTGTACTTTTAGGTACGTACCCAAGTCAGAGGTCAATTGTAACGTTCAAGGTCAGTCAAAGGTTATTTGACATTAACAAAGTTTTCCAAGAGGGCAGTGTAATTCCTGAAGTAAATTTCAACGAGAAATTCAATAATGACCTTAATTTGCACCTTAAAATTAACCTTCATAGTTTTTTGAAGGTCAACTTTTTTTTTTTTTAATGGAAACCCCGTTTTTTTACATCTGCAATCGATAGAGCGGAAAATTGTACGTTCAGGTATCTACCGAAGTCATAGCTCAATTGTAACGGTCAAGGTCATTTAGAGTTTCTTTGAAATTAACAAAGTTTTGCAAGAAGTCAGTGTAATTCCTGAAGTGAATTTAAACGAGAAATTCATTGGTGAGCTCTGTATTGATCTTGGTTACAGCGTTTTGAATATCGTACAATCATAAGGAAATTTTTCATTAAAAGTTCCAGGTGTTCTGGTGAGAGTTCTGCCCCCCCCCCCCGAAAAGTTATACAGTCCTATACTGTTTTTCGATACCTAAGTCAATACCTAAGGCGATTCCATAAGTCCTATACCGTTTTTTCATACGAATATTACGAATCGAAACTAAATTTACGTATCACGAGTACATACTTACTATCTTTCGCTAAAAGATTTTTATGGCGCAAGCTAAACTTTCGGAACGAGAGAAGGTATCTGTATGATGATCAGCAATTGAAAGAACTGTAAGGCGCTTTATGAATCATGGATCTATCAAGGACCTTTAGAGAACTGGTCGGCAAAAATCTGTAGGATCTGAGGAGATGCAGATGAACATAGCCCAAGCATTTTTCAAAAACCCACACCTTAGTTTACGTCGACCTTGTAATGAACGTGACGTTGCTCCTGCGACATTGCGAGATGTTTGAAAAAGCATTAATTTCCATCCTTAAAAAGTTCATCTGGTACAAATGCTCAATGAAGACGATCCTGATCGTCGGGTTGAATTTTGTGAAATTATGATGGACAGAATTGATAGAGATCCTTTTTTCTTGTACAATACAGTATTTTCAAATTAATCTACTTTCACTTTAAAAGGTGAAGTTAACAGGCAAAATTGTAGATATTTGTCCTACACAAATCCTGATTGGATGTTGGAGAGTCACAATCTTAATACCCCTGCATATGAAGAGCTTCTCAGAAACCAAATTGTGCCAAGAATAAGGGAGATTACAGGCGCTAATTTTCAAAATATTTGGTTCCAGTAGGACGGAGCAGCGGCTCATTACGATAGGGAGGTTCGAGCATTTATGGATAATCACTTCCCTCAAAGGTGGATTGAAAGAAAGGGTGAAATCGAGTGGCCTGCTAAATCTCCTGATCTGGCGCCTCTCGACTATTTTCTTTCGGGTTATTTAAAGAGCAAAGTATACTCAACGCAACCGCAAAGATTAGACGAATTACATAATCGGATTCTGCAACAGGCTACTTTGATTGATAGGGTGATGATTCGTAATGCTGTACCCATTTTTACAATCGCATAGCTTTTTGTCAATAAGCTCAAGGTTTTCAGTTCGAACATCTTCACTGAAGCGTGACAGGCAAGGGGACTCACGCTAATCAATGACCCCCAAAGGGAACAGAATTTACTACGTCCACGTCGTTGTTCCTGGGTAATGCTAAACGTTAACGTAAACTGCTTGGAAAAAACCTTGGAAAAACCTTGAGGATCATCACGAAGATCAATACAGAGCTCACCAATGAATTTCTCGTTGAAACTTACTTCAGGAATTGCACTGACCTACTGGAAAACTTTGTTAATTTCAAATAACCTCCAACTGACCTTAAACGATACAATTAATCTATGACTTGAGTACGTATCTAAACGTAGAATTTTCCGCTCTATCGATTGCAGATGTAAAAAGGGGGGTTTATGTTTAAAAAAACAAAGTTGACCTTCGGAAATCCATGAGGGTCAACTTCAAGGTCAAAATTAAGGTGGCCATTGAATTTCTTGTTGAAATTTACTTCAGGAATTACAATGACTTCATGGAAAACTTTGTTAATTTTAAAAAACCTCTAACTGACCTTGAAAGTTACATTCGCCCTGTGACTTGGGTACGTATCTGAACGTAGAATTTTCCGCTCTATCGATTGCAGATGTAAAAATAGGGGGTGTTCACTTTAAAAAACAAAGTTGACCTTCAAAAAGCCATGAAGGTCAACTTCAAGGTCAAAATAAAGGTCACCATTGATTTCCTTATTGAAATTCACTTTAGGAATGACCTTCACTTTTTTGAAAAATATATTACCTGAGGAAATATCCAACCGTCCCGGGACTTCTTAGACACCCTGTATATTGTCTGTATAGCTTGCAGGAGCCCCCCATTGATTCCGTACTCTTTCAAGAATTCCCAAAGTTTACTTCTATCTACCTTTTGTCAAAAGATTTTTTCAGGTCAACAAGCGCACAGTCAACATTTTTTCCCACTTTATAACTTTTTCTGTGATCTTCCTTAAGCTAAATATTTGATCCATATATATGACTCTTCTGATTAATACAGTCCACCCCGACAGCCTTACCGTTTCTCAATTTCTAAATTATATCCCTAACCTCAGTGACACATACTTTTTCAATTGAATTTTCTAACGCATCGTGTTCAACATCTCTATAGCTTCATCTTCGAATTGTCCCCTAAGATAGCCTCTGAAAGCCTCTAGTATCCCGTCTGCATCATATAGCATTTCCCCACTACTATTTCTCATGTTGACAAATTCTGTGCTTTTGTTTCCCTTAATTTTTTTATAAAGCAGTTTCTTGTTTCCTTCAAAGTCGTTTTGTATTTTTTTCTCTTCTCCTATTCTAATTTTATATTCACTTTCCTTAATTAATTGTTCGAGTAAACTCTTTTTGTGTCTGTAATCATTTATACGTCTATTTCTTCCCTCATTGCTAAGACGTACAATGCTCAAAGTTTTCTTGTTTTTTTTTCTATCTTTGTTTTTCATAAGGTCCTCCCATATTGCCCTATCAATGCTTTCGATTACCTTTCTTTGGAAATCTATTCGCAAATCCGGTTTCTGTAGGTTCTCAATTTTGATTCGCGTTTGTTTCCGTTACTTGGTTCTCTTTTTTCTCCATTCCCGAGCTAACTTAATTTGGAGATGAGAAGGTTGATCAGTATTTCATTCAGAACCCCTCATGACTCTTGTATCTTTCAACAGCTCGCTTATTCTTTCATCCGCAACAACAAAGTCAATTACACTGTGGCCATTTCATTTGGACCAGGTATACATGTGGATCATTTTATGCCTAAGCTAAGTATTTGTAATGAAGAGACTCCTTTCTAACCATAAGCTGACTAATTTATCTCCGTTATAGCTTGTTTTTGGATCCCCAAAATTACCTAATACTTTTTTTGTATCCTAATTGTGGATGTCTACCCATTCATTCATATCTCTTAGCAGAATTATTCTATCACCACGATCGCAAATATTTATTGTGTCATTTAAAGTGTCCTAGACTGGTGTCTTTTACTTCTCTGGAATCACTAACAACTGACGCGTAGCATGCTTCGATAAATAATCCTCTGATCCCTACTTTCATTATAGCCCAGAGCATTCTGGGAGATACAAAATCGTGATCTCCGAGATGCTGCTTCGCTCTTTCATTTAGAATCACACCTACTTCTTGCCTACCATGTGATTCACTATCTACTCCTGACCAAATTTCAAATTCGCCGTTCAAGACGCCATTTTCTATGTCTTTAATTTCGCATCTCTTTTTCTTTGTTGCAGGCACGCATAAAATATCTAGTTTTTTCCTTACATGCTAGTTTCTCGCAATTCTTTTTATCTTGAGATCATTCACTCCCCTAGCATTCCAAACACCCAGTCTCCATTCATCGCCTGAAACCTGACCTTCACATTTATCGTGTGCATCTCTTTTATGAATTAATGTTCTAGTCCTTTCCAAGGATATTTTATTATCCCACCAAACTTCAGTTAATAAGGGAGGGTTGAAAGGGGGGGGGGGGGTCAGAACTGAAACCGAGAGTTTTGTTTTCATTTGCGAACCTCTTTTTTTTTAAAGCATGATCAGTTTTTTAAAACTTTTGTGTATGTTTCGTAAGCTCTTTTACTTATTTTTTCATTATAACATTAAAAAACTGAAAGCATCAATTACCAGAACTGAAATTTTTGTAATAATATTTGATACAAGAACAAATTTTTTAGCGAAAAAAGTTATACCAGGTGTATACATATGAAACCGGTATTGCCATTTAGCGGCCAGTAGGCACACTTGTAGGCACTGTCGGAACTTACCATTTGTGCTAATTGGCGT
>NC_046659.1:110588235-110605117 GCF_010883055.1 Belonocnema kinseyi
GCGAGGGCGCATACTTTGAATAAAATGTTTGTTATCATTCTCTTGAAATAAATGTGTTTTTTTCTTGAAAAAATACCGGTTTCATATGTATACACCTGGTATTAGTCGAAAACAGATCTCTGCTGAAAAGTAGCATATTAACACCCTGAATATGCCTGAATAACCTAATTGAGAACATATTTTTTCATTGCAAGTAAGACATTATAAAAAATTCTTATTGTATTCAACCTTTTTTTAGAAGTAAGAAGGCGGTATTTTGAAAATGAAAACAGACTAGGTCAAGTTGATTATTTATCAGAATGGCCTACTTCCTGTTTCAACAAAGTTAAGAATGTGACACTAGGACATTGTTTAATTAAACTATATTATTTTTACGTTTTCCGTGCTTATAACTTTTTTCAATTATTATATACAGTCCTAAATAATTTTTTATTCAATAAATGAATTGTTTACAATTCACTTTTTTTAGAATTTTACAATTTCTGTTCAACTTTTTACTTACATCTAAACAATGGTCAATTATACACGACAAAATTAATTAGTTGATCCATTTATTATTATTGACAATACTACTTATTCTATTGGAATAATGCTACAAAGTTGAAGGTTTTTAAAAAATTTCCACTTTTGGGCCTTTTTTCGATTAGAATGAGATAATAATTAGTTTACGCTAATAAGCATAATTTTTTATGTTTTTAAATAATATTCTCTTTGAGTAATGTAAAAATGTCGCAGCTTTTTTCAAATTTTAAAATGGCTCTGAAGAACCACTTCAAGTTTAATTTATATTCAAAGGGCAACCAAAATTTTAGTAAGCATATAATTTAAAAAAAAATATATATGGTGTGTTTCATTTTGTAATTTGCCTTGGTGGCAGCACTAAATGGCAGGACCTGGATCTTTTAAATATCTGCCTTATTTCCGAAAACTATATTTCCAAAAAAGACTCCCTTAAGTGAATATTTGACAATCAATGGGCCATTTTACAAATAATCCAAAATTCCTCGCAATTATTCAACTGTACATTATTAAAAATAATAACATATTCCTAAATAATTTTGTTTTTTCAACTTGCATTAATTCTTAATTCACTCAGAAAAAGTGGTAGAAAAGATAATAATGTCAGCAAAAACCAAAAATATTTAGAACTTCAATGTATTGAAAGAAAAATAAAAACTTGAAAAATCATAATTAGCGCCGAAAACTTAAAACCCCCAATTCTTCACTTACCTGTTTTTTTGGGGAGTAGCTAGAAAAAAGGACCTTAGGAGGCGATATTAAAGAAGTAACTATTAGTTGCATTTTCATTTGACGATTCTGATCATACTTTTCTGAAATACCTTTTTCCTCAAAAAATACGTGTTATTCTTCATGAGGCTTGCGAAAAATCTGAATCATTAATCTTTTTTTTTAATTAAACAGAGAATGAATTTTCTTGTGATTTTGAAATATCTAGCCGGGCCAAATATATTTCAAGAACCTAGCATTTTTCCATTTTTTCCGGGGCTTACCAGAAATAATATTTGTTGTGAATTTGACCCTTTTTTTATTAATAATATTTTTTATAAATAATTTTTTAATTTAATAATTAATCGATATTACAACTAATTTAATTAATGGGTCATTTAAAAAAAAAATGTAGACTTTTCCTAATCATGTATTCAAATTTCAAAAATTTGTAGAATTAAATAACACAGAAGAAAAAAGAATATTTTGATTTGAACGCTTTAGAACAATAAATAATTTTAATACAATTAAAAATAAATGAAAAATTATAAGTAGTTTTGTACTTACCAGCATGATGAATGAATGTCACTACGATGAAACAGAGAAAGAAAATCACAGCCCGCATTTTGATCAAATAAAAGATGAGGTCGTCAGTTTACTCGCTAATTTTGCTAGTGTAGTGCACGGTAAATGTTTCTATTTTTGTCAAATTACAAGTATATTTCACTTGCTTGAAATAATTTTTCAGATAGAGTATTCAATTTGACTGAGTTTTTAAAAAAGGACTTCCGGATGGAGCAACGAAGGAAGCGCCAGTTGTAGACAAAAACGACGGCAGAGATTTTTCGAGATACAGAATAGCTCGTGGGCACTCGTCGTTTTCATACTATTAGCCTGATATCTCATCTGTGCTCATTAATTGTTTTTACTTCCTGGCTATCTTCTTCCGCAAAAATGAACGTGAAAAACATTCTGAGAATATTGAGGATTCTGAATAAAATTTACAAAAAAATCTTTTTTTTATTATGGGAAATACGGCATAAAGCCATCGAGCTTGCCGTACCGTTTAATGTCATTTGAAAAAAAGTATTTGTTTTTGTGTTTTTAGTACGATCAAATTTGGAGTGTTCAACTTCTCGACCAAATTAAAAAGTTGTTATTATAGTGCTGTACGGATTTCAAAAAGCAAAGTTTTTCTTTTCTTAACTACTTTTCATATTATGTGTTGCTTGTCTTCAAATGTTCACTTTAGTTTTTTTTGGATTTTGAAAATGCTCTAACTCTGATAATTTTCTTTTTATAGAAAAAAGTCGGGAGGATAGATTATTCAAGTTTTGAAATACTATGAACAATTGTGCATAGAATTTTTACATCTTGAAAAAATGTGGTTTCAAAAATTTTGTGTAGGATCAAATTTTGAATTTTCAATTCTTTGACCAAATTGAAAAAGTTGTTATCATAATCTTGTAGGGCTTTCAAAAAGCAACGTTTATTTCCTTAAGACTTTTTGTCGTATCATGCGTTGTTTGGCTTAAATTGTTCATTTTATTTATTTTTTTGGGGGGGTTTTAAAAATTTTATGACTCCAGTAATTTCTGATTTTTTGTAAAAAGTCATTGGAATATAAATTGTCAAATTTTTTTACATTCTCATCATTTGTGATTGAGAAAGTGTTAGAATTGTTGGAAATTTGACATCACACTTTTTCAACGGATCTTTACGTTTCGAGACCCCCTGAATCCGAAAATCAGGTTCTTTCAATGGCGTCTGTCTGTCCGTCCGTTCGGCTGTCCATCCGTAAGTCCGGCCGTCTGGCCGTCAGTCCGTAAACACGATAACTCTCGAAAAAATCAGCAAATCAAATCCATCTTTGGCACACTTATTTAAGTTCCTAAAAGAAAGGACGAGTTCGTGAACCAGTTATTTTTGATAAAAATTCAAAAAGTGAGCGCATTTTGAAAATTTTTGAGACCAATTTTTTTTAATTTAAAAATTCTATGCACAGATATTTATAATATTAAAAAGAACAAACAATTTATCCTAATGACGTTTTTCAATAAAATGAAAATTCTCGGAGATATAGTGTTTTCAAAATTTTTCAAATCAACCGAAAATCAATATTTGAAGGCCAAAAACGCACGATATAAACAAAAGTCAAAAAAAGAGAAACATTTATTTTTAAAAGCCCTACAGGATCATCATAACAAATTTGATGTGTACCTTAAAGCCTACAGAGCTTTGAGAAACTTAATCTTTGACAATATTTAATTAAGTAGAATATTCAGAACATGAAGACGCATATAAATACTGCCATCTAAAAGATATCTTTCTGATAAAGTTTTTTTCAAGCATTCCAAATGCAAAGATTAAATAGCCGAGCGCAAAGCACGAGATTCAACCGTCAAAAATGGTTCAACAAAAATTTTCAAGCAAAATAGTTGAATCTTCAAGCAAAGAAGATTAATATTTAATCAAACAGTTGCATTCTAATTCGAGGAATATTACATTTCTACTCATTTGGAATAATTTCCAAATAAAAAAGACAAATTTAAAACAAAAGTGTTAACTTTCATCATAAAAATATTTCTGTTCGACTTTTCGACATCAAAGTATGAATTTGAAACAAAAAGCGAATTTTCCGGGGAAAGGTCTAAACATTTGCCAATTCAATACTAAAAAACATTGAATTGTTTAGTAAAAATATCTAAACTTACTTATGAATATATATAATAGTTTGTACATGTTATAAACATGAAAAACGTGAAAAATATAAACTTCTGTTTGTTTGCACAAAGTTAAGAAAAATTTAAATTTTCCTTTATTTTGGATTGGTGAATAATCTATAAATTAATTATGCAGATCCAGTGTCATCAAGGGCTAGTTTTTAAGAGAACTCTGTCTCTTGATTCTCAAAATGTTTTGAAAAATGTTTTTAAACCATTGAAATTATTTAAGAAAGTGTACATTTATAACAAAAATATTGCCAATAAGGCTGTAAATAAACAATATTTTGTTGTGCGAGAACACTTCATGAGGTTATTTATAGCTATTGTTATGTACAATCAAGCAAAAAAGTTGATGACGAATAAACTATATTATTATTAATGGATAGAGTGACAAAAAATTTAAAAACAATGATTTTACAAAAGTGTTTTATTTGTAATGATTACAATTTGTACTTGAGATATGAAGACACCTTTTAATTTTAAAAGTGTTTTTCCGGCTTAAGAAATATCGTAACATTCCCCTTCCACATAATCTATGCACAAATAAAGTTGTCGAAATTTTGAAGGTTTTTTACTAACCGACAGTGGTAAAAACCGGTATTAACCGACAGTAATCAGTATATATACCAGTGATAATTTTCACGCAGTATCACTCACCGTTCCGAAAGTCTTGCTGCAAAAATGAAGATCTATATCAGCCCCCTACCTCTCTATCTTGGGGTTTTTCTGCATGTTGATGGTGAGAATACTCAATATATTCTAAATCTTAAATCGAAACATAAAATATTACATACTTCCAGAATAAGAAAATTGAACCAATTAAGCAAAATTTAGAAATAATTAATTAAGGCCATATGACGGGGGGGGGGGGTCACGTGAGCAAATCTGGTCCTCAATTTTTCATTCCCAACTTACGTCTAAACGAAATGAGGTGTCGCTCTGAAATTTTCAGATATGAAAGAGAAGGTTATAAAGTCCATGCCTCTGTATTGTTCAGGTAGAAACTTTGGAAAAATAAAATTTTGAAGAAAATAAAAGTGGAAGTTAGTTCGGTACATTTCTTTACAACTTACGTCCACACGAAATGAGATATCGTGTTAAAAATTTGGCACGCTAAATACAGGGCATGGAGGAATGCGGCACTAACAATTATAATTGTGAAAAAATTGACAGAAAAAAAATTACGACATTTCAATTTGTAAACTGTTTTTTCCGCTTTTCTAAAAAACGCGAAAAGATAGAACATTTTCGGCTTCAGATTCGCATTTTATGAAAAAGGCATACTGAACTATTCCATAAATTGATGTTAAAATGAGTTTTTTTACTCTCTAAACCCTATTTTTCTGAAATCGCGAAAACATAGAACATTTGTGCTTTTTGGTTCATATTCTGAAGAAAAAAAAACCTATTGACATGTCCTTATCCTATCTCTGACCCTTAGACTTATAATTTGCTTAATTTTGACCGCACAGAAATTAAAATATTTTATTGCTTAATTCCCAATTTCATCCTTTTTCTGCTAAAAATTATTCATTAATATTTAATTATTAATTAATGATTAAGAGTTTTAAAAAATGTCAGCGCATTGTAAGTTAAGCTTTGAAATAGATAACGTTGAATCAACACAAATATGTTTTGCTTGAATGTTTGTCCAAATTGGGAGCATGTCTCATACGGTGAAAATAGTTTTATATACATTTTTTTTTGTTTTTTTGTTTCAAAGTTATCTTTTTAATGCTTCAAATATTGCTCAATTTTAGACATGAGAATCATCTAATTTGATTTGCCTATTACAGAAATATTTCATTGTTCTGTTCCAAATGATTGCATTTGAAATTTTGTCACCAAAGATCTTTCATTCTTAATTCGATCAATATAATCAAAATGACAACTGCCATCAAGAAATAAGTAAATTAATTTTTTTCATATTTTATAAAAGCAGAAATTCCTTTCAGAATTTTGTTCCATATCTCACATAGGTTAATTTAGAATATATTTTATGAATTTTTTTCATAGTATTGTCGACAAATTAAACATGAATGACAAGTCTTATTAAAAACCAGCCATGATAAATTTTATAGGACACTTCAAATGCTATAATTTTTTTTTAAGAAGAATTTTTTATGAGAACAGTTGATTTCTCAGCCTGAAAATATTAACTGTTAACAAGAAAGTTAATTTTCAAACAGATTATTTAACTTTTAAGTCGACAAGATTTTTCCTACAAAAAATTAAAAATTTAATTTGGGAAAAAAAGATTTCCTACCAAAACACGAATTTTCAACCAGTTGAAGCCAGCAAAAAAACATTTTTTAACAAAGTACTTGCATTCTCAACCAAAAAAATGAATTCTCTAGTTTTATCAACTATTTAGTTTTGTTTATTTATAGCAAATAATATCATTTCCTCATGAAATTTATTTTTAAATGCTTCTAAACTTTATTTGTAGAAGAGGACATTTTAATTGTTAATCAAAATTTGATATTGGAAAATAAATCTGTTCCTAACATTTTGCTACCACAAAATAATTTTTAAGCTTTTTACATTTACGAAGAAATAAGTGAAATTACTAAAAATTAACTTTGAAGAGAATTTGTTTAATTTTTCAGGAGTTAAAAAAGATTATGCTAAATTAAACTTCAAGAGGTTATTTAAAAATAGTTTAAAACATTTCAAAAGATTTTTTGAATTATCAAATAAGAATCTAAAATATTTTAAGGTAGTGTTTGTGCCAAAAGTCAGATATATGGAAAAATAGCTTTTCTATTATTTTGAAATAAAAATATTATAAATGATGCTGTTTCAAATAAAAAACAATATTTTTCATGAGAAATAATAAAATTCACAAAGAAAAACAATAATTTTAACCATGTTTTTGCAACTGAATTTCTTCAAATGAAAATAAATTCCATTTTAACACAGGACGGCCAATTTTTTCCATAAAAACATTCTCTACCGTTCTACTGTTTCCAGTTTAAAAAATAACTTAATATCTCCAAAATAGAGTTATTTGTTTAAAAAGATTTTTTTACAAAAATATTCTTCTAACGATTTAGAACGACAGAAGAAGCCATAGAATCTATAGAAAAATTTACTTAAAAATTAGAAAAAGAAGAGTAATAGATAAAGTTTCCCTGGAAAAAATAAGAAATCATTTATTCAAATGCAATCATTTTTCAAAAATTAGTAAAAAGCGATGGTCAGAAAAAATGAAACTGCAAAAAACACAGTTGAATTATTTTTTTCTTTTTGAATTTTAATATTTTTAATTTAAAATAATGTTCTTTATTTGGAATGAAATTATTTGCCGTAATTAGAAAAAATCTGAAAAATTTTAATAATTTTAAAAGATTAGAGAGTTTAGAAGATCTGGAAAAAATAAAAAAAAAAGAATTTTCTTAAAATTTGTGTTCAAATGTTTTATATTTTTTTTTCAGAACTGAAAAATATTTTTAAATTCTAGTAAACTGAAGAAATGTTTAGAAAAGATTCAAAGAAGATATTAAACTCTAAAATATTTTTAAAAATATAAATAAAAATTAACTTTTTTAATATTTTCCTTTTTAATTTTAAAAATAATCTATATGTAGAGAAATGTCATATTTCTTGGATAAAAATTCAATTTATTAATTAAAAGTTAATCTTCTTTGTTTAAAGATTTATCCATTTTGTTTTAAAATATTGGTTCTCTCAAATTTTTGTCCAAGATTCCTATTTTTAGTTGAAAATTGATCCCTTTGGTTAAAAGTTTGACTATATTGTTGGAAAATGATATATTTGAATTGAAAGATTAATTTTGAACCAAGAAGATTAATTTTCTGGCAAAAAAGGCAAATCTTCGAATAAGTATATATGCATGCATGTTCAACCGAATAGTAGAGTTTCTCACAAGATCAATTCCATAAGAGAAATATAATAGTAAAATTTTCAATTAAAAATAATGAAAGTCTAACCAAAAATATTTAGATTTTTTCATTAGGTTCTATCAATTTAGTTTATACTTGAACAAATACAGAGAATTGAATATTTTATTAAACATTATTATGAATATTAATTACCTATTGAATAAATACTAATTTTAGAAAATTTTTTAAAATTTTATAATGACAGTATATGTTCGTTTAAAAAAATGCTATACAAGTTAAAAATATCAGAAATTGGAAAGTTAAAAAAAGAAATAGATTGCTTAAAAGATTTGAGTTTGTTGAAAAAAATGAAATTGGAATTTCTAAAAACTTAGAAATAGGCTACGCACACAAACTGATATTTTTGTGTGCCTATAAGAGCGGTAAAATGTACATTTACCTTCCTTGTAAAAAATATATTGTTTTCAAGGCTATTTTCTTAGTCAACCACGAGAAAAATAAGTATATACCTAATTATCTGAGAATATTTTAGTACTTAAGGTTTCTTCTTTCTAAATCGAAATTGATAAAATTTCACGAATAGCTGGTGAAGTTTTAGATTTTCTATCATTGAAAAGTGAGCCATTAGCAACAATTAAAACATTTTTAATTAATGCAATCAATTTATATTTCCCAATTCAACAGTGAAAAATATCATATTCCTGGTTAAAAACTTATAAACTTATATGGAGCTACATGTAATAATTAAACAAATTTATAAGAATGGAAAACGTAAGAAATAAAAAAAGTTCAATTAAACGACGCGATGATGCGGCATTCTCAATTCTATCAAACAATAAGTAGGTCGTATTGTAAAATTCCATACGTGATATAGCATGTCTTCAATTTGCAAACATTTCCCTCTGCAATTATAGAGCAAAATTTTTAAAAATGATCAGCCTTGAATAAAGATAAACTTAAGTATCTAAAAAAAAATTTATTTTTATTTTATAGCTTTTTTTCTGACAGAAAATATACTTTTTTCCCTATTTTCAAGGAAGTTCCCTTTTTTATTTTTATCGTTTATTTTTAAATCTCAACTGAATGAATCAGCGTTTGTTTGCGAGAAAAATACTTTGGTGTCAAGCTCTGTATCCACAAACTTACAAATCCCAAACCCAAAAGCTTCATATACACAAACGTAAAAACCCCAAACTAACAATCACAAACCCACGCACCACAGACCCCCAAACCCTAAGCCAACAATCACAAAATCACGAACCCCACACACATAAACCCCAAACTGACAAACCCCAAGCCACCAACCACCGATTAAACCAATTTCTCAATTGGTATCAAAACGTCATATACCTTGATATTAACTGAGCTCAAGTCTCCAAATTTTATTCGCTAACCAACTCACAAACCGCAAACTTCAGAACCCAATTCCACAAACCTCAAACTCACCAACCTCAATTCCACAGACCCATAAACCTCACATCTTTTAATACCGATTGAGAAATTGGTATAATTTGGGGTTGGTGGGTTTGGGGTTTATTAGTTTGGGGTTTGGGATTTGTGGGTTGTGGTTTTGGGGTTCGTAGGTTTGAGATGGTTGGTTTGAGGTTTGTATGTTTGGAGATATGGAGCTTGTGGGTTTGGGGTTTATGGGTTTGGGGTTTGTAGGTTTGTGGATATGAAGCTTGTGTATTTGGAATTTGTGGGCTTGGAGCATGTGGATTTGGGGTTTGTGGGTTTGGAGCATATGGATTTGGGGTTTGTGGATTTGGAGCTTTTTGGTTGGGGTTATGAGGGTTTGTTGATATGGATCTTGTAGATTTGGGGCTTGTTGGTTTGAGGTTTGGGGTTTGTGGGTTTGGAGCATATTAATTTGTGGTTTTTAGGTTTGGGGATGAATTTTATGCAGAAATTCCAGGTTTTCAACAATTTTTTGAATTTTACTGTAAATTCTGACGTGCTGGCTTAATTCTGCAAATGGATTCGTATTAAGTGACCACGAAAATATAAAGTATACCTATTGGAATCCCAGTAGACCCTCAAAACCATTTTGTGATCCTGTTATTATGGACAAACAATTTGTATCTTGATACAGAATAAAATTTGTTTTTTATGCAATACGTATCAAGACAGTAAATTAAACTTATTTTCTCGCAAAATATTGCCAAAATTCAAGGTTTACCTTTGTTATAAATAATTTAAGTTTGCAACAAATAGCACTCCTAAATTTCAAGGTTTTCTGGATTCCTCGAACACTGATAAGCTATGTTTGTATAAATACAAATAAAATAAAATATAATTTTTTCCGACAAAAAGGCTCAATAATTTTTATTTTATTTTACCTTAATTATTTATATAAAACCATACATTTAGGTTATTTGAAACCTGTAAGCTGTTATAAGACATATAAAATGTAAGACAAATTTTTCGAAGAAAAGAGGACTGAAAATTTATATTAGTTATTTTAAATTATTTATAACAGAACTAAATATTGAGTGTTAGAAAATTTCTGCAGGTTAGGAGGTTTAAACATCTACTTCGATACATTGTTCTATAATCTTGTTATTAAAAAATTCGTATTTCTAGAATTTTAATTTGTTTACGCTTTTAATTTCAGAAAATGAAAAACAAGCCTATTTTTATGTTTCGAGAAATTTCAATCTCACTGTTTTTGAACAAACTTAAATCTGTTAAGCAGTCTCGTTCTATTTTTAAACATCTCAATTAGCAATTATTATTGATGATAACATTCAATAAAATAATC
This sequence comes from Belonocnema kinseyi, assembly GCF_010883055.1. Lineage (NCBI taxonomy): Eukaryota > Metazoa > Arthropoda > Insecta > Hymenoptera > Cynipidae > Belonocnema > Belonocnema kinseyi. The sequence continues at coordinate 110,598,816 of NC_046659.1, forward strand.
AATTCTCGTTTTATTTGCTGAAATATGAACTGAATTGATAGAACTCAATAAAAAATCAAAATATTTTTTTTTAGATGTTTATTCTTTATGAATGGAAAATTTCACTATTATATTTTTCGTATCTTCTTTGTTGAAAATTGATCTTTTTGGTTGAAACTTAAACAACTTGGTTGAATATTAAGTACTTTTGTTAAAAATTTATTTCTTTTGTTGAAATTTGAATTATTTTGTTTGAAAATTTGTAGCTTTTGCTTGAATTTAAATGCTTTCTACTTAAGTTAAAACCATTATTGGTTGAAATTTTCAATTAAAATATATCAGTTTTCACAAAATAGTCGAAACTTCAACCAAAAAGATAAATTTTGAACTAAAAATAGGAATCTTTGATGAAAAAATGGTTCAAGCAAAATTTTCAAACAAAATAGTTGAATTTTCAAACAAAGAAGATTAATTTTTAATCAAAAATTTGAATTCTTATCCAATAAATATGACATTTCTACTCAATTAGATACATTTATAAATAGAAATAAAAAATTTAACAAAAATGTTGATTTTCATACAAAAAGTATTTCAGTTCGACTTTTCAACACAAAAATGTGAATTTTAAACAAAAAGTGAATTCTATAGGAAATAGTCCAGATATTTTCCAATTCAATTGTAAAAAACGCCTAATTGTTTAGTAAAAATATCTAAACTTATTTATGAATATATATAATCATTTTTACAAGTTATAAATACGAAAAGCGCGAAAAATAGAAGAGTTTGATTAAATTACGTGGTCGTGTAAGACATTTAACTCTATGTTAAATATTTGCTTCTTGTTTTTTTGGAGAAAGTTAAGAAAAATATAAATTTCCTTTCATATTTATATTTAAGAACAGAAAACCATAAAAAAAGTAAAAGGGGTAAAGGGGGAAGTTTCTTAAAAGCAGAGAAAAGCTGTGTTTTTGCAATAGGTGAAAAATTACCATTCTTCAGTGTTTTCTTGCATTATTTAAGTTTAAATAATTATTTTTCAAAACGAAAAATTATCCCTTAAGGTTAATTAGTTTGATTTCAATGAAAAATTGGACCTCCTTTTTCAATTTTTTGTCCCGTAATATAAAAAATTAAATTTTAAAATTTACATATCTTTCGATATAAATATTTGATGAAGAGATCAAAATTTCACAAAAATCAAATATGTTAAAATTGGTGTTCGTTATTCAAAAGCCTTTAAAACATTAGAGCATTTGTTTTATTTTATATACGAATAATGCATTATCTTTAAATATACTGATTAGGCTCTGCAGCTAATAAGTCAAACAATTTAATAATAAACTAAAATATGTTTAACTTGTATTTTATCTAAAAAGGATGATTTTTTAAAAAAAGAGAAATAATTTTTTAATAATGAAATACATAAGATTTTGAACCAAAAGATTAAATTTAAAAAATAAAAATAAATTTCTAACAAAGTAATTGAACATTTAAAGAGTTAATTGATATAAATCTATATTTTTAAAACCAAGGCAGATCGCCTATTAGTGGAACACAAAGGAGCCAATACTGGAACAAGAAAAATCCAATGTGGGTTTTAAAAATAAACTTGCACAATTTACTTATAATTATCAAATATTTTAAGAAGCAATATAAGATTGTGATTACCGTTCAATTAATTATTTATTCTATATAAGTTGTTTAAAGTAGTTTATTGAATCATTCAATTCTAACCTTAAAGTTTACCAACTGCTTATGCAAGTAATTTAATAGTACTCATAAACTTAATTTTTCAATCAAATTAGTAAATACGCTTTAAAATTTAATATTTTTAATTAATATTATTGATTTACTTGCAGATTAAACGGTTTAGTGTTAAAATTTTATTTAGGATTTAACCTAATTCAAGTTAATAAATAAATTGCAAAAAGTATTCAAAATAATTCTAATTATTTTTTCTGTATAAATTATATTATTTCGTTCAAAATTTATTGACTTAAACATCTTTTTTGATAAATATTTTTTAACTATTTTGTTGAAAATTTGTTTTTAGGTTTCGAAAATTTATCATTTTAATTATAAATTTCATCTTTCTTGAACAAAAATTCAATTTTATTGTTGAAAATTATATTAATAGGGTAGACAATTCAGCAACTTAGTTGAAATATTTTCATTTTTCCAATAAAAAATCTTATTTGTTTATAAAAGCATGCCTTTTTCTACAAATTAGTTCTTTTTTTTACAAGTCAAAATTTATGATCAAATTATTTTTTAATAAGAATTCATATTTTTCAGTGGAAAATTAGTCTTTTTTATTTTAAAATTCAGGAATTTGTTAGAAAATTTAAATATTAATTTGACGAAAAAGGTGAATTATGGCAAAAAAAGATTCTAATTACAAATTGAAAGCAGTCAAATTAATTTAAAAAAAAAGAATTTCCAATCAAACTGTTGAAGCCTCTCTCTTAACAGACTAATTTTCAAGTAGAAATGCATTTCTGATCAGGAAAAATTAAATTTTCAATTTAAAAGATGCATTTTTTAAACAAAAAGACGAACTTTTAAGAAAAAATTTTTAATTTTGATCAAAACAGATTTTTCATTCAAGATGGAAAAAAATATTTAAACGGACTTTTGAATCTTTAAGTCAAATAGTTGAGTTTTTAAAAAAACAGTTATGTATTTCCAACCAGAAAATATACATTTTGAACAGAAAAATTTATTTACTTAATTTATTTTATAAAAACAAATAAATAATATTAATCCTATTGTGGTTTATAATATTTCATATTAATCTAAAATATTAAATTTTAATGCATGCTCACTAATTTTTATTTAAAAATGAAATTTATGAGTTACTATATTGAATGGCAAGTGTGTTTCCCGTTCAATTGTCCGAAAATTTGTCTAAATGCGGTACATTTAAATATCGACAACAGTATCGACAACAGTAATTTAGTGATTGTGAATTCTCTTGTGTTAAAGCTCCTTCGGCTTTAACGAACACATTCTCATCACGTATCTGGTGCTTCGCACTCGAGTGTATCCCTGAAATTTTATATCATTGCTATAAATGTATATTATTCTAATTCGTAGCTTGCATTGGTATTAAAACAGATGAAGTCTCATTGTCCCGTTTAAAAAAATTTAAATTCTTTAAAATAAATTTGTTATGAAACATTTTACGGCAACTTTTTTCGTTTTTCCAATCACTGAATTTGCTCATTTCTAATGTTTTTTTTATGATTGAAACTTTACTCACATGAGGTCTATTGATCGACCTTACCAACTTTTTGAAATTCTCTGAAATTCTTGCATGAAAAAAAAGTTTTGGTCCAAAATGGCTGGCTACTGAGCGTCACCTTTATTTTAGGACACTAGATAAGTGTACCATAGGCCAATCTAATGGATCGATTTTTTCAAAAGTTATAGTTCTCACAGACAGTCATACAGGCATACAGACAGACAGGCTCCTTCTTGAAAACCTGTTTTTCAGATTCAGGGGGTCTCAAAACGTGGAGATTTGACAAAAACTGTGAAAGGAGGTCAAATTTTACATAAATCTAATACGTTCTCTGATGAGAATGTAAGAATCCATATATTTTTGTTTATAGTTTCAATTTCAATGAGCATACCGAATCAGCAAAGTGAGATAACAGAGGCGTCACCTAAACATCCGTTGTCACCTCAGCTTGCCGTATCACCTCAACACCCGGTGTCACCTCTACATCCGGTGTCACCTCAACATCAGGGTTCCTTGCCACCTCAAAATGGGAAAAAAAAGGAAGAAATACGTCTGTTTAAATTGCCACATCCATACAAGAACAAGGAATTTCCTATACCAAGGTATCATTTTAGGGGATACCTTTATTCCATAGACTACGCTGGAGGGGTTTATCACATCGAAAATCTTGAGACTAAAGGTTAGTACGGTCATTTAAAAAACGAAAATAGAATCTGGACCAAAAACAGGGGAATTCTTTCTGAAAATCTGGGTATTTATAAAAAAAATTAATGGCCCAAATGCATTAGAGATACATTAGGGTGCTCCAAAGATTTTTCTTACTTCTTACGTTATGAAACTTTTTTCAAATTGTCTTTGTGTATGGAAAATATATTTTATCATAGAAACAAAATTGAAAGTATTAAGGGGTAGCTGCCGCCATTAATTTTTAAAATTTTTTGGCGAAACTCGTCAACTTTATTTTTGTCTCATGTGAAAAATATATTTTTTTAAAATTTCTTTTCTATTAATTTAGCAATTTTCAGCGCATTTTCTTCGTTATAAAACTATCTCCATAATTGCCTTTGTGTATGGAAAGTATTTAATATTAATGACACTAAATAAAAAGAGTTTAGGGGTAGTTACCCCGATTAATTGAGAAAAAAATTTGTTGTCGAAACATTTCAAATTTATTTTTGTCTCTAGTAAAAAATATATTTTTATTTTCAAATTTTTTTCTGCGATTTTAAACATTTTTAGCACAATTTCGAATACATTTAGAGGCGGTTTACCCCCTTCATTTTGTTGTTGTTGAGAAAATTACATTATTCATCTTTGATCACGAGGAAACCTTTCCAGTAGGTTTGATTAAAATCCATTTTGTTTTTATATATAAATCTAAACAATCGACACTTGAAACCTCTATCTTCCAGGGGCTGGTTTACCCACTTAAAATTTTTTCCGCAGATACTACTTCAGTCATTTTGAAAATGCTGTAACTTTGTGAATTTTTTTCTAAAATAGCTGGCTAAGGAGCTTAACCTTTCGCTTCTGACATTAAGGTATTATACAGATAAAATTATTTTTTGAGGATTTTTTTCAAACTGGGGCCGTAGATTTATGAGGTTGTCATCTAACGTTTACCAGTGAAAGTTTTCTTTCCCAACTTACATTAACACGGATTGAGATATCGCATTAAAAATTTGGCACGACGAATAGGAGGCATGCATGAATGTTTCTCTGGTCCTAAATAATTAGAATAGTGAAAAAAGTTTGTTTTAATTACTATTTCGGAGAATTACCGACCGTGCTGTCGTGAAACCCTGCAAGCAATTTACAATGTTGCCAATGGTTTAGTTTTGAGATCTATATTTATCAATGTGGGGCAAATCAACAAAAATCGCTCACGGAAATTATGCACAAATAGTGCAAAAACTAATGTTTTCACTTGAAACGCAAATAAATATACTTGTTCCGACATACGTATGAGTCTGGTATCAGCTGTGTCAAATCAGCACTAGCGCAGCGAGTAGACAACTTCGAACTTCTTGGGGTCTGTGGGTAAAACAGATTGCATGATTACCGTCAGAGAAAGTTAAAAGTCAAACTTCTGCTGCAAAACCTAAATGTGTCCGTCGATAATCATTATTTGCATAAATAAACTTTTTTCTCCCTCCGACTATTTGCAAGGCCACAAACAATCTTTCAATATTTATTAAAATTTCCCGAAAAAAATTTCCTCGTTAATCAAATTTTTATTTTTCAATATGGGTAAAAAAATATTGATCTTAGGGCTCACTTGATCAGCTGCTATACTTATCACATGGCCTCAAATTCAGTTCAGGCTCACAAAATCAGTTGTGTGTTCTTCAGTTTTCAAATTGAGTTTAAAAAACGTTCTTTTTTTAACAATGAACTTTTTTTAACTTTAAATCTTATTCATTTCGTCCGTCTTTTGATAGATGGAGGAATCATTATTTTAAAACTTTCAACGAGATATTATAAATTTTTCCGACACCGGGTATAGATCTGACTTTTTATGTTTTTCAGCATTTCTTTTTTTTCAAATTTACAAGATTTATAAGATTTATTGCAACTATTGTCGCTTATCCATTAATCTATCATGTTTATTTACAACATTTTTGACAATTCAAACTAAAAATACTCATGCTAGCGTGAGGTGGCGAAAAAAATTTGTAAATATACTCCCCTGGTATGTATATACGAGGGTGGATTGATAAGTTTCCGGCCTGACCAAGAGATGGCGCCACTAGGCCTACCTTGAGGTGGCGTTCTATAGTACCATCCTTAGATAGCTTGTAGCTATAGTTTCAGCCCGATCGCCATCTTAGTTTAGATTTCAGAGCACACTGAACAAGACGCCTCTGTGTTTTTCTTAAAAATGGAAAAGCTGGAAAATCGTGCTGTCATTAAATGTGATTAAAAGTGCGTGAGATAGCTGAGACCTATAAGATGTCATACGGTTGCCGGATGCCGGGTTTGCTAACAGTGGACCAAAAAGTTATTCGTTGCGATGGCTAAAATCAACGATCTGAAGTTTGAATTGATGCCGCACCCTCCCTACTCTCCAGACCTAGCC
>NC_046659.1:110605217-110609418 GCF_010883055.1 Belonocnema kinseyi
AAATTCGGGGCGAAATTGATTTCAGGGGCTAACTTCACGCATCCCCCCGAAATTCAAATTTCTCAAATTTTCTTTTTCCATGCATTTGTACGTCGTTTTTACTGTTTGTGCATTCAGCATTTTCGTTTGTACCCTCGTGGTTGCCCGGCCAGAGGGAAATCAAAATTTCGTGCCATCACCTCGAAATAGAAATTTCTCAAATTTTCTTTTTCCATACGTTTGCACGTCATTTGTACTGTTTGTAAATTCAATATTCTTCAATTTGCACCCTCGTGGTTGCCCGGCTAAGGGGAAATCCAAATTTCGGGCCATCCCCCTAGCCGGGCAAACGCGAGGGTACAAATAAGAATATCAGATGCACAAACAGAACAAGCGACGTACAAACGTATGCAAAACGAAAATTTGAGAAATATCAATTTCAAGGGGATGGGCCGAAATTTTGATTTTCCCCTAGCCGGGCAACCACGAGGGTACAAACGAAAATATTAAATGCACAAACAGTACAAACGACCTACAAACGTATGCAAAAAGAAAATTTGAGAAATTTGAATTTCGGGGGCATGGCACGAAATTTTGATTTTTCCCTAGCCGGGCAAAGACGAGGGTAAAACAGAAAATATTAAATGCACAAACTGTATGAACGGCGTACAAACGCATGCAAAAAGAAAATTTGAGAAATTTGAATTTCGAGGGATGGCACGAAATTTTGATTTCCCTATAGCCGGGCAACCACGAGGGTACAAACGAAAATACTAAATGCACCAAGAGTACAAACGACGTACAAACCTATGCAAAAAGAAAATTAAAAACACGTGAACTTCGGGGGGCCAACTTCATGGGGGTGTGCCTCCTGTCCTTTTTCAAAACATTATTTTTTTAAATTTGAATGTTATTTTCACGATGAAAACAAAGTTTACGGATCCTCTGAAAAAAATATTGAACAATTTGCCGAAAAATTGAATTTTTAATTTTTAATTAGTTTTTTGTCCAATCAAATTTTTATTTTTGGTTTTCCAGAAAAATTCAAAGAGTTTGTGTGGTCGAAAACATTTAGAAAAAGCTCTAACATTTTAAATAAGTATCCAAAATGTCTGGCTGACGAACTTTGAAAAAAGTTATCGTTCTAACAGAGTAAAAATCAGCAGACATATTCCTAAAAACATATTTTTACATAGTTGCATTTTTCTACTCAACTATCAAATTTCCAAGACAAACACATGATTTTTTTATTTTAAAAGAGTTGAATTTTCAACAAAGTGGTTGAATTTCTATTCTAAAAAAAGCAATGTCCATCAAAAAATGTAATTTTTAGATTTACCCTCGAAAAATTAATTGAAAATGAAAGAAAAAAAACGAATCTAGTATAAGGCAGTCTAATTTTCTACCACATATTCAAATTGACTACCTAATAATTATCAATATTTATTTTTGTTTTTTCAACTAAAAATGGTACATTTTCTACAAAAACTGTAAACCTTTAAATCAGCAGATGAATTTTTGAATAAAATTATGAACCTTTAACCAAAATAGTGTATTTATAATAAAGTATTCCAACTTTCAACCAAGGATTAGAATTTTTAATATAATTTGAGCCCTATGTAAGACGATATACAAAAACAAAAATCATCGCTCTCGCACCCCTTTCGCATACCTTCTTTCCAAAAAATTTACAATTTCCCCATCCGAAAAATTTTTGAACTGGTCCTTGGTCGTCAAATGATTACTAAATTTCTACGGATTTTTCAGGAAGAGAAATTCGAAGCAATTTTTTCTGTGATTTTTCTGTGTTTTGTCCAAATTTGAATGATAATTCTCTGCATCTCCAGTGGAGGTGGGAGTAAGAATTTTATATACTGTCTTCCCACCAAATAAATAAATGTTACGATTCAGAAAATAAATTCAAAGTTTGTATTTTTGGGAAATTGTTTACTAGACTTACCATTTAGTGTAAAATAGAGTTTAGAAAAGTAATCTGGCGCACACTTAAAAGAAAACTATAATAATTAACAGCACGAAAATGGTTCTATTTTTCCAATTCTTCCATTGTATGCAATTTATAAAAAAACTCAAAAGCAGTCGATTTCTAAAAACATTTATACTACAAATTTATTTGCATTGTAGTGTTTTCGGTAACTTTCGCTTAAGTTCAGAAAATGCGAATTCATTTAATTGATCCACTCATGTTTAAATTTACATAAATAATCCAATACCTTTATAATAAAAAAGATTTCAGTAAAAAAATTAGCCTCTTATGCGAAAAGTTGTTGTTTAATTATTGCACGAACTGTGGGCGAGTGCTTTGGCGGAGACGCAAAATTGCGTGTAATTTTTTATAAAGCAGTATGTGACGTAAAGTTAGAATAATTTTACAATTCACTAAAATTCACGTTAAATTTTTTTAAATTTAATGTATTATGTTCTTTCTAATCTCAAAAGCTGTACGGTGTTTTTGTGTTGTGTCCTTTTATTTTTTAACCCCCTTATTTAACTATTGATTCTGTTTATATTATAACTTAATTATGGGGCATTATTCCTCAACTGCCCCAACTCAAAAAGTCATGTTTTTCGATTGTCTCTAAATTCTGGGTATATGTTCGCCTACCCAACAGTAGTTAATCCACAAACTTATAGACCAGGATTACCAACCCTCCCCAAGTGAGAGGGGGTTGAATCTGCAACCCCAAAGCCCGCAGGGGTAGTTTCAAACGCCTGTAACTTCCTTTCTAATTACGGGATTTAAAATTTTTATGAGGGTTTTAGAAAGTGCTTTTTACACGCTTTCATCCTATCTTATTATTTGTAACAAAAAAATTGTTTAAACAATTTTTTCAATAAATCAATTGTTGTAGAGGGAGTCCTCGCGCTCGCACTCGGGCGTTATGCGGCAGCATACCGCGGAACAGTTTTCAAGTATGCCATTTTTTTGTATTACTCACATTGATCCAAAATTGCATGAAGTCATCGGAAAAAACTATTGACTTAATCGAAAATATTAATTAATTGAGCGGTTGGGTGCAAGAACGGCTGACTTGTATTTTCAGAAGTCACTTGCTCTTCATTTGTTCTCCACGAAATTATGTGCAAAAAAAAAGAAACACAAGTGGCTTCTAAAAATACAAGCAAGCTGTTCTTGCATCCAACTACTCAATTGTTAATACAAATTTATGAATTACATTATTGTAAAAACACGGGTAATTTACTTGTTCTGTGATACAAACTACATCTTTTATACTGCTGCGAATTGAACCTGATTCATATAATATCTATGTTACTGGCGTGGTCTAAGGAAAGAATGTCGAGCTTCATAATTTGACCGCTACATGGCTGCCTAGAAACTTCTTTCTCACAAGAAAGAAAATCCTTTTAGTTTATATGAGCTGAATACATTCTGTTGATTTTGTTTTCTATTCATTCTGTACCCGAAGCTCAGATGACTTTATAATAGATATTTTTATGTTGCTCTGCTTGCTTAAATTAGGAAATATATTCTTGATTCATTTTTTCTGATATTGGAACTAATATTAAAATTATTTCCAAGTAATAATGGCAACAAAAACAGATTGAGGCAATCGCTGTGCAAATCCTTTTCGCAGAAATGACTTATGTACTGGACGCAGCTTAAGACGTGTGACGGTAATTCAAAGATCCGAATTTGCTCAATTAACGAGAAATGCAAGGATATGTTATGTTTGTAGAAAAGAATCTATTAGAGTTTTTTTACAGAAGCCTTCAAATGAAACCAGTATGGAAGAAAATGCTATCAGAGTGGAAGAAGATTTATGTGATCACGAAGCTGATAATGATATTGCAGGCAAAGAATCAATTGAAGGCGATCCTGATTTTCTATTGGGTAAAGAAGAATGTAAAGATTATGAAAATTGTAAAGACTGTAAAGATCCTAATCACGCAGCGGGCCTTGAAGTTCTTCAACAAATCAGAGATAAATTCAAGGAAACTACTGATTCTGACGAAAAAATGTTATTACTTTCACTTGCCCCTAAGACTTGGAGTCGTAGGGAGTTAATGGATGAATTCGGTGCAACTGAACGGCAAGTCCGAAAAGCTCAGAAATTAGTTGAGCAAAATGGAATGTTGAGTATACCTAATCGAAAACTGGGAAGAAGACTGGCACCAGATATTGAAGTTGCAGTGACTAATTTCTACGAAGATGATGAAAACAGCCGATTGATGTCTGGGAAAA
>NC_046659.1:110609518-110615238 GCF_010883055.1 Belonocnema kinseyi
TTTCTTTTGAGACTATTTAAAAAAAAATCGTAGATGCCTAAATTGCGAAAAAAGTTAAATAAACAATTGATTTATTGAAAAAATTTTTTAAACAATTTTTTTGTTATAAATAATAAGATAGGATGAAAGCGTGTAATAAGCACTTTCTAAAACCCTCATAAAAATTTTAAATCCCGTAATTAGAAAGGAAGTTACAGGCGTTTGAAACTACCCCTGCGGGCTTTGGGGTTGCAGATTCAACCCCCCCCCTCACTTGGGGAGGGTTAGTAATCCTGGTCTATAAGTTTGTGGATTAACTACTGTTGGGTAGGCAATATATACCCAGAATTTAGAGACAATCGAAAAACATGACTTTTTGAGTTGGGGCAGTTGAGGAATAATGCCCCTTATGTAAATCGATTTGTACATTAATGCCACTCTTTGCTTCCAATTTCATACTATGAACGGATAATTTTGATCGTATCCAAGGACTTTGAATAATTTCTTGTGATGTTTTGATGTGATTGCTGCGTTTCTGCCTTTCGAAATTTTTTTCTCTATTTTTGGGATTCAAGATTTTGCCAGTTCCTTGGAAGGCTTTATTATGTACTTTTTACAATTTTTTGTGCTAAAAAATTCTCTAAATGTGTTAATCTTGTAATAATTTTATATTGAAAACTATTCATTTCAGTATTGTACTTCTTTTGCATTGAAAATAGCCTTGAACTACGAATCTCTCCCTCTGCCATTTTTTTAGACAGAATTTAGCTGGTCATTCCGCCATTGTGAACTATTAATATTTTATTTTGATTTCTCATTTATTTTATTGAAGTCTAAATTCAATTAATCTCGGTAGATCTGGCGCCTGACTAATTATTTATTTAAAATTTCTTTCAACAACACCGAAGGTGGCCAAATATATTTGTATCAATTTCAATAAAAATACTGTGGTTGCAAGTAAAAAAATAGAAAAACGAATATTGACCTATTTAATTTATTTTCGAATAAAAAATCTTCCTTCAAATATTATAGACAGGGTTTCAAGTTACTCCTTTGTATATTTTTCTTTTCAATTCGCTTTTTCATTAGGTTGCACCAACGTATACTCTCCACTACGAGTAGCTCTAAGTTAATGATTTTTTAAAATATTTTCATCAGCTAATTACTATGTTTATTTTTTTCAACCAGAGGGAAACTTAGAACAAGTTCCCAGGGGTACTCATCTTTACCGTCGTGTGAATGGTGATGCAGCAGGAAGTAAAGTTGCAGTATACAATAATCACGTCTTTATAGCAAGGATGAGTGAGTCATGCTTTAAATAAATAAAAAATAATGTGGAACAAGTATTAGAAAGTGCTATCTGAAACACTCTTACCTTATCAAGTTACTTTTTTGTGAATTTACACGTGTTTTTCTATCAAAAGACGATTTTGTAAACACAAAAAATAACTAAAAAAAAAGAAAATTTAACAAAAGAAATTTTTTTAAACAAAGAGTCTAATTTATAATCAAGAAGATGTGTTTCGTACTATGAAATCATAGATTTTTATCCAAAAGCAGAATAGTTTTTTACAAAAAATTGAATCTTCATCAAAGTGCATTATTTGAAACCAAGTAGTTGCATTTTTAACTAAAAAAATGAGTTTTTACCAAAAAAAACTAATTTCCCACTAAAAATACAAATTCTCAACAAAATAAACAAATTTTTCTTTGCGTAGATAAATTCAAAGAAAAAAAAACTCTTTAACAAAAAATATAAATATATAAAAAAATTCAATAAAATAGATAAATTATTTATCAATTTGTAGTCAAAAAATCAATTTCAAATGTAAAAACCAATGTTACACAAAAAAATTTAATTTTCTACAAAATAACGCAATTTGCTACCTATCTATTGAATTTTAAACCCAAACGATGGAATTTTACACAAAACAGTGGAATATTTCACTAGAAAATAAGAATTTTCAAAAACAAAGTTAATTTACTTCAGAAGCACACAGGTTTTATACAAAAAGGTAATTTTTTAAAGAAGTATTTGAATTTTTAACAGAGAAGAATATTTTTCTAGTAAGAAAATGAATTCCGAACAAAATACATAATTTTCAACTTAATAGGTCAAATGCCAATCGAAAAGATCATTTTGCTACCAGGAAGAAGAAATTTTTCAAAAAAGACAAAATTTTAGCAAAATACAGAAAGTCTTAACCAAATAGTTGAATTTTTAACAGTGAAGATTAATTTTCTACCAAAATAAAATTTTACAGTATATGCATTTTCAACCAAGACTTTTAATTTTTCAACAAAGAAACATCAGCTTTGCCCCAAAATGGATTATTTAAATTTTACTGTGAAAATTACTTTTCAATTTAAAAAACGAATCTTATACTTTTCGGTATATGATTAGATTTTTAAACTAAGAAATAATTTTCTACCACAAAATATGATTTTACAGGAGAAAAGATGAATTTTTTACTGTAAAAACAGACAAGATTAATCTTCATCTAAAAGAGACCAACACTCATCTATTAAAATTCATACATTTGTAATCAAATTGTTGTATTTTTTACAAAAAAAGGACCCTTTAACCATAAATATAACCTTATAACCAAATATGTGAAAGCTCTAAATACTCTAAATATTTGTTTTGTTCAAATAATCTGGTAGAGTTTTATTTTTTCATAATCTTCGAAGCGTTTTTTTTTTAATTTTTATTTTTCTTCTAGACACTTTACATAGTTAAAACGATGAAAAAACTAGCAGCTGCTTGAACTATAAGGGCACATTCTTATGTTCACAAAAAATTTTATTAAATTTTTTGCAAACATACATTTTTTACATGGTATAATTATTAAAACAATAATTACTTGACTCACTTAAGCACAATTTACATATTAGTTCTATTTAATTATTGTTAATCTTTAAATTAATTAATACATTTTTCTTCTAATTTCAGAATGTTTTATGTGGATGAGATGCAATTACACTCCCCAATTTAGCGATTTCCTAGCAGAAGGCAAGACGCCTTATGGATACATGTCTGAAAACGGCCTTCGTCTTTTTGTATTCGAAGACGAATCTTCACTTGTCGCTCCAACTGGTTCTGCACATGCATCTCCAACTGCTTCTGCAGGTACATCTCAAACTGTTTCTGCACGTGCATCTCCAACTGCAACTCCAAGTAGAAAACATTGAAAACCCTTCATTCTTTTTTCTAAATTTTTACCACGACGCACCTAGGCCTGTCAACTTCTATCGGTAGTCAATATACCGGGGTACTCGTCGGTTCACCTTTTATTTTTTCTGTTAAACTTGCCTTCATCGAAGTCAATATGTTTACCAATCTTCTATTTTTTTCAGTATTTTCATTGCCTTCTTTATTAACTTTAAATTTTATCATGATTTCCTCGTAATATATTTATAACCTGAACAATTACCAATATCTGCTAAAAAAATTTTCTTCCCTTCACTAATTAAATTAAATAAGCATGTTCAATAAGGCAGGTTGGGCTTAAAAATTTTAATTATATTTCAATTCGTCAGTAGTCTGAGGTTTTTGAGTTACTTACAAATAAAAATTAAGAGTTTGTTCTTAGCACACATGCAGGTTATAAGCCAAAATAATTATTATTAATGTCACCGAAGGGCTGGTCACTGAGATTTTCGGTGACTTCCGGACTTACGAAAGACCCTGTGGAGGTCAGTAGGAATCCCTTAATTCTATTGAGTTGTTCCTTCGATAGTCCCAGTTAGTCTCAGTATTTCACAGTGCGTCACGAAAAGCCTCGCTCCAGCCGTCTGGTTTGGCGTAATCCCCGTCTGAAAAATTCGTAACTCTATCGGGACTACTCGGGAGATCTGTTTCGAGTACCGCACGATTAACTATTTGAGAGAATCTCATGGTAAGTCATCAGTGATCTGGAGTTAGTCCAAGTGAGGTCTCTACGAAATCTTCGTTATTCTGGTGGCAGTCATTGTTAGTCTGTCTACCTGATTTTTGAGTGACGAGCCCCTCGAATGTCACGGTTTTATAACAGTGGCGACTTTTTAAATAGAATTATGTTTTATATTTAATCAATTTTTTGTTGTTCTTTATTACGGATTATAATCTTGTGGAAATTACGTTACAATTATTAATATTTCGCAATAAAATTATATAGTTTTTGTTATTATAATATAATTATACTTGCGCTATATGGATTGACGTGAAGGAAGGCGAGAGCAGGCGTCAAAGACAGAATGTTCGGACAGCAGAACAAGTAAAGATCTGATTGGTGCGTTGGCCTTCAATAATCCCCGAATTGCAGAGTAAGCCGTGGAATGCTATCCCCCCAATCGGGCCGAGAACCGACGAGGTAGAACGATGAAGGGCTTGATTCCTGTCGTCAGCGCATGACGCCTGCTGAGTCTGCCTTCTTCACTCTCATCCTGAAGGCGACTAAATAAGCAGACGTCTTTCCTTACATCAGCCCATTTTCCTATCTTTTAATGTTTCTCTTGGTTAAGTGTATTTAATTTTTGAAATATTATTTCTGTAGCTGTCGAGAAAATACATTTCCAATAATTTTGTCCGTTTAACCTTCAGGTACCTTTCAGTTCCAATTTCGCTTTCGTTATCACTCTACGGCAAAGGCTAGTTACGTTCCAACAATCAGTGTTTATTGCATTTATTATTTATTGTGTTACAAGTGCGAGTTCTTTGACGCTGAGCAATATTCGGCGTTATACAATTTTTTAAATTTCAGAATCTTATTCAATATATAATAGTCGACAGTCACAGTATTTGTAATGTACTCTCGATGTATCTTGATTGAGAACTCGGGTTGTAGCGTTTGTTTTAATGAAAATTTATTATTAACTGCAAAAAAATTTTGTTACTGCATTAAATTCCCTTAATCTAGAGATCGGCGGCATTGCGTGAAATGAACACAGAAGAAGAAAAATTATTTTTCTACAAAACATGCATATCCAATTCATAAAAATAGGTTAAAGCTAAACCCTTTAAAAACCAAAGCAATTGTCATAGGGCAGTCCGCTGCTCCGTCTGCTGCTATATTAGGGTCTCTGCCTCAGTTCAAGCTTAATAACCTCAAAATTCCCTTCGTTAAATCGATTCGAGATTTGGGGTACATCCTTAATCGTACTCTCTCCTGGAAAGAGCAAATGGTTAAAATCTCGGGAATTATTACCTTTGGCGTACTCCAACAGCTCAGAAGGAATAAGGAATCCTTGAAAATTCTTTATGGACAATCTTATTTTCAATCACTTTAAAAAAAAACTTAATATTTTCTAGATGTATTTGAAAACAGAAATGTGACATTACCTGCTAAGTCTAGGCTTGGTGCAAGAAAAACGGTCCTTACAGTTCCACGTCACAAATCTTGTAAGTCGCAAAGATTCTCTATGGTAAGGGAAGCGCGTATTTGGAAAGACTTTTCTTAAACTTTTTGTTGAGTATTGATAATGCTACTCTTGAAATTTTGCTCTGATAAATCGTAAATTGTGTGTATTTCTAACTTTCATGGCACTTTGTGCCCTAGTATTATGAATGTAATTTTTTACATTTCTGACCACTGTTCTAATTTTTGTTATCTTAAAATTAGTTCTAAAGTCTTCTGATTATATCCGTTATGCCAACCGCTGGCTTAAATTAGCAAAAATATAACTCATAATAATTTAATAATATGTTAATTTATCTTTAGCAATCTGCAATCAATTACTTTTTTTCTCTTACCTACTTCGTA
>NC_046659.1:110615338-110654093 GCF_010883055.1 Belonocnema kinseyi
AAATATTTAAAATTTACTTCTCACATTTATTTGATTCGCACGAAAAATACAATACAAACCAACTCAGCAAAGTGCCGCTAGACGTGTCAAAGCGCTGCCGGCGCGGCGGTTCCTAAGGGACTAACCTAGAATCTAAATTAATTTATCACGTGATTTACTTGATGATATTCGTATTTTTGTCAGTGCTGTATTATTCTAAAGGTTCTGATTCACAATAAAATCATAAATTAATGGAAAAATGGACGCAATATCTTTGGTTTAGGTACTAGTTTAAATTTAGAGTTTTCACCTTGGATATAATTGAAGATTTTGGATGTCAGTCTTTTTCAGTACTAACGTCCTTTCTTTATAATGATGATTTATGAAGTCAATCATGTTCTTTGCTATTATAATTATCACTTTATACCTAAAAGCAGGAAGACTAATATACATTCAATTTAAATTTCTAACTCTGGTTCATTTCTCATTATTCTAATTTCTGAATGCACCCGCTCCCAGCGAAATCGCGGTAAAATTTCAGCCACAACCGCGTCTCACGACCGTGAGATAGGATGTTACAGTCTGTAACGGAATCAATACGACGATTCGGCAAAAGTTTCGTACACCCTGAGAACACGGAGTGATCAAAGGACTGCCGCCTTCTGAATTTTTCCCGAAAGTGCTTTAGCATATTGTTGACACGCATGGATGCTCTTCAGCCTATTAACAAGTGAAAGCTTGACACCTCCAAGAGCGTTGATGATTAGGACGATTAGTTTAACAGAATATTTCAGGCACAATCCTTGCAACTTCCTTATAAGGTCTCTATATCTCTCTTTCTTTTTATTCTCCTTGGCTATGATGTTTTTGTCAGCTGGGGCCAAAAATTTGATACCGAACATGGTTCGCTTCTTGATGTCAAGAAGAACCATGTCTGGCCTCGAGTGTGCAACAGAAACAATTGTAGAGAATATAAAGTTCCAGTATAAGCGGCACTTCCTATTCTCGACAATTAATTCGATTTCCCTAGGAGCATTTAGAGGAGTGATATTAAGGTTATTGCGGTAAGAGTGACAGAGATGGTAAGAAAGCATTTTTAGTGCCGCATTGTGCCTTCGGATGTAGGTCGTTCCAGTATGAGCTGGACAACTAGAAAGTATGTGAACTAAATGCTCCGGGCGTGCGTAGCACGCCCTGCAGCCATCATCGGTAATGTATTGGCTTAAAATATGTCGACGGTATGTTAAGGTGGAAATCACATCATCTTGGCATGCAAAAATGATACCCTCCGTACCAGACTTCAATCCGCGTGATTTAAGGACAGCAAACGTTAGATCACACGACATTGACTGATCATCCACATTTCTGTGGAAGATACCGTGCATCCTCTAATCGAGGAGCTGTTCACGAAAGTTTTTCTCTTGAGCTTTCTTAATCCGGGCTTGCTGGAGTGAGTACTCGAGCTTTAAGTCTCTTCCATTTGCGACTCTATGTGCTGCACCCAGAATAATCCTGTTGTGAAGACATTCAAGAATCAATATTTGGCAACCACCTTGAAGGCGTGTGATGTACGAGGTGTGTTCAAAAAATAAGGTGACTTTATGGTTTTCTTAAAAAATATTCATTTATTCCTAAATTTTTGATGTTGTCCCCTTCAAAGTAATTCCCCTCAGATATAATACACTTGCGCCAACGGTTTTTCCAATCATCAAAGCACTTCTGATGATCATTTTGTGCTATAGCTTTGAGTTCTTTCAGCGATGCAGTTTTTGTCTCCTCAATCGTTAAAAATCGATGCCCTTTCATAGGTCTCTTCAGTTTTAGGAAAAGAAAAAAATCACTGGGGGCCAAATCCGCCGAATATAGAGGTTGAGGCATGACTGTGGTGCTGTTTTTGGTCAGAAAATATTTCACAAGCAATGGTGAATGAGCAGGTGTATTATCGTGATGCGAAAGCCACGAATTGTTTTTCCAAAGTTCCGAACGGTTATCTAAGAAGACAGTGAGCAAAACCTTCACATTTGACCGAACTTGACGTGCTTTTTTCTATCTTGGAGATTCAGGATGCTTCCCCTGAGACGATTGGGCTTTAGTTTCGACGTCATAACCGTATACCCACGATTCATCCCCAGTTATAACCCTTTTGAGAAAATCAGGATCATTATTGACTTCATTCAACATCTCCTGAGCGATGGTCATGCGATGGATGTTTTGATCAAAATTAAGCAGTTTTGTAACAAATTTCGCGGACACACGTCTCATGCCCAAAACGTCCAAAAATATAGCGTGGCAGGAGCCAACCGATATGCCAACATCTTCAGCAACTTCTCTGATGGTAATTCGGCGATTTTTTAACACCATTTCTTCCACTGCTTGAACGTTTTCATCTGTTGTTGACGTGCTGGGACGTCCAGGGCGAGGTTCGTCTTCGACATCCTCTCGGCCTTCTTGGAACAGCTTGTACCACTTATACACATGTTTCTTACTCAGAGCAGACTCACCGTATGCAACTGTCAACATTTCAAGAGTTTTAGAGCACTGGATTCCATTTTTCACACGAAATTTAATGCAAACTCTGCTCCATTTTTTTCGAAAGAAGAAAATCGCCGAGCACACCCAACCCTTCTAACCTTTTACGCCTCTGCCAGAAAAACAACACGAGCTATATAGTCAAAACTGTGAACGTATGATCTTGACGAGTGTACCAACACAACAAAACAAAAAATTTAAAACTTTAATGTACGTAGCCCGCGAAAATTGAAAAGTCACCTTACTTTTTGAACACACCTCGTCCAGTCGCGGAACAGAAGGCTAAAGATGCATGCTTTTGTTCAAGTGCATAAACTTTCTTGTCCCGATATCAAGGGATCTGAGCTTGTTCTTCGTCCATGGAACTATTCTAAATGAATAGAGTACTAACGGGACGACAAGCATGTTCATTGCAGATACTTTGTTCCTCGACGACAGTTCGGAAGACCAAATTTGGCGGAAGAGACGTTTGTGCCTGCTTCGGAGAGTATCCTTCATAGATGTTACGTCCTAAATACGGCTCTGTGGCACGCCCAGGTATGCATAAGTCTCTTCAGCGAAACGGTGTAGTTTAGCGCTTTTATCAACGAGCTCAGGATCTTTAGGGATGCCATTAAGTTTTCCTCACTTCAAATAAACCTTTGCGTCGGAATGGCGATGTGCTAGAGATAATCGTAATAGTGTAAGACAAAGGAGTAGTGGGCTCATGGTGTGGCCCTGAAACACACCTATCTGAAAGGTGACCTTGTTAGTTGTCACACGATTTTTTCCAGATAAGATAGTAAATCTGGCTTTCCAAAGCGGCATCAATCTCTCTATGCACCTAACGATTTGCGGATGAACATCGATAGATCACGCTGGTAGAATGCTGCATCTTTTTAGACACATCTATCGATGAACTGGTTCTCCCCAAATCCCGATACGCCTTTCTTTGAGCCTCGTTGTTCATACATTTCTTGTTATACATGCTCCATTGCTTGAACAATCCTATCATTTAGGATAGCTGTAAATATCTTATACAGTGTGTTCGGATAAGTGATTGGCCTGTAATTCTTCGGATCAGATGAGTTGCCTATTTTCGGCAGGATTATTGTGCGTCCTTTCACCCAACACTCCGGAATCGACTCTTCCGACTTTATGTAAGAGGTGAAAATACGAGACAAATGCTTATGGGTTAAAGGAAACTTCTTCCATCAGAAGGTTTTGATACAGTCTGGTCCCTTTTGGTTGTATTTTGGTCTTATGATCAACCGATAGTTTTGTTTACGCTTCGCATCAGCCAAAGCTACTGTTGCATTATACACACAATAATTGATAGCCCACAGGTCGGATTCTTCTATTAGATGCCTGCCCGCGTTTTTTCTTGGTGTCGCCTCTCTTTCTCGGTTGCCGGCTTGTTCTAGCTGTGGTAGAGTAGGCGTTCCATGGCATGTAACAACGTTCAGAGGCTACACTCGCATCGTAGCACTCTAGCAAGTCGTGATTAAGTTGCTCCATCTATCTAAAGGTCCCGACATTCCGCTGATCCGTCGCATTGAATCCATTTTCATTGGCTCCCCCAGCTCGAGCGTGGTCGGCATTGTTAGCCTACCCATTGTCGGAAGTTCTGCGCGTTCTGTTGTTTTGAACCGTACTTACTACAACCCCGCATGCAAGGATAAGGTTGCGTACTCTGAGAGGTCGCCCGGTATCCCAAAGTCACCCTTCTAGACACCTCTCCTAGGTGCCATTCAGCTTTCGGCACTGTTTTCACACCTCTGCTTGGGGGTTAATTCCTTCCTTCTCAGTGCACGATCACTGTTTGCCATTAAATGATCTACATATTTACTTCAGACTTTTTTTACTAAGCTTTTTCTTTTACCTATAAAGTCGCTTGTAAATATTGTTTAATAGAAGACAAAGTCCTTCTCTTACGCGGTTTCCTGATCAAGGTTGACCATCTCCTATCATTTTATTGGGGTCTAAAACATTTTCCATGTCTTAAAAATCTAAAAAAAACTCCAGAAAATGGAGATAAAGTGCATACATTCTGAATATAATGCCCAAAATACACTTTTCTTAAAACATACAAATATTGTTTTACCTTAAAATGTTTTTCGTCGTAACCGGGTATTTAAAATAATAATTTCAGATTCATCGAAAGAATTCAAGACCAGAGAAAAAATAGTTCTCCAGCCATTTATGAAAGAAAAACGAAATTACATGAAAAATCCATATTTTGTTTAAATTAACATAAAGGGTATAATTACATGTTATGTATTCTATCTTAATCTGAAATAGTAAAAATTAAATTATTTTAATTAGTAAAAGCTATTTCACTATTAAAATAGCGAAATTACTTTCTTGAACTATTTCAATTAGCAAAATTCACTATTGTCATAGTGCAGTTTTTACTAGAACTCTATTCCTGAAAAATGAATGATTCAAATAGCAAGTTTTTGACGTTTTGATTTTCTTTTCATAAAACAGTGTAATTGCGTTTCAAAGGAAACCAGGAAAATTAAATCTACCAGTGGTATTACAACTGAAGCAGAGGAAAGTGAAAATTGTTTTGGGTTTTATTTTAAAAGAATAATTTTAAGTTTTGAAAATTGTTTTCTAAGGAATTTGAAGAGAAAATCGAAAAAAGATCACAACAAATTCTGAATTATTTCTCAATTTTTTAAATATTGCAGAATAAACGAAAAATTCAGAAAAAAAATGAATAACTTGGAAAATTACAAGATTTACAAGATTAGACAAGAACAAAAGAAAATAACTTTCCTTACATTCGTGTGAAAATTTTGAATAATTTTTTATTTTGAAAAATAGACTATGAGAGAAATAAAGAAAAACAAAAATCGGGGAAATCCAAGAAATATTTAGTAGAATTAAAAATAATTTCGAAAATTTTCAAGAGAATAAACAAATTTTGTTAAAATTTCTGGAAAATTGTTGAAGATAGTGAGGTAATTTTTAAAATTTTTGAATTATACGTTTTAAACATATAACAAATATTTAAAGACTCGGAAAAAGTTTAAAACATTTATTAAATATTTCTTGATTCCTTCCAAACTTCTAAAATTTTTGAACATCTTTTAAAAAGACTGGAATTTTTTTTTTAACAACTTTGAAAAATCCTATATGATAAAAAAATTTTTCTGAAATTTTCTATAATACATGTTTTCTTGTCCTAAATTCTCATGACTTAATTTTAACATAGATTTATTATAGCACTTCGAAAAATAATTTTTCAATCATTTGTGTGTTGCTCAAGATAAAAAAATATTTGTTAAAAGTCTTCCTTTAAGAGTCAGATACAAATGTAAAAATATTTTAGATTCGTTACAAAGTCTAATTAATCAAAAAAATATATTTTAGAGATTGTTATTTCATTGTGACAGGAAACAGTTCTTAAGGATTTATCATATCGCTTGTTTGTCATATATAGATACACTAGTTATATTTATTATATAGAAGCATTATTTTTAAAAACGGCAATATAGAAAAAATAGCTTTGCATCACAATATTAAAGTGTTTGAATATCCGGGACTAATAACACACATAATTACGTTGTTAGCCTTATTTATAATTCTATTGGCCAAGAATCGGATGGCCAAAACAAACATTATGTTTGACTGTATCTATACCAGAAATAAAATATAATGAATCTAGTCATAAATATTGTTATACTGCTTTTTTATTTTTATCATAAAAAATGAAAACATCTATTGATATTTTACATTCTCATCAGCGAAGGTATTAGAGTTTGTGTAGAATTTGACACCCTCCCCAGGTTTTGATAAATGTCTACCTTTTAAAATCCACTGAGGGTGCTTTCATACGATGGCAGAGCATCCGATAGCATCCAGAAAGTTCGGAGGAGTGAAAGAGATAGATAACAGAACATACAGTTCCCATCTCTTTCACTCTTGGGACCTTCTGCATGCAATCTGCTGATCTTCAATCATATAAAAGCGTCCTGAATCCGAAAAACAGGTTTTTACGAATGTGTCTGTTCGCTCTATGACCCCACGTGAAAAAAGTTTGCATGGATCAAGCACGGCAAGACACTTGGAAATATCTGGCTAAAGCCAGCTGTAAGGTCAGAGAAAATTAGCCTACGCTAAAAATGAAAATCTTAGGTTTGCCAATAGCCCACACTTCTCTAAATGGTAAGATGGTCTACCCGGATGCACCAGGTAGCAGACCAGGTAGTTCCAACAGTCAAAATTCCTAAAAACTGTGATTTGACGATCCGGGTGAACCAGGCCGAGCACCAGGTAGTATAATAAGTATTATGCGATAAGTTTTTAAAATTTAAATATTGTGAATAACAATAACAATTACAACTAGAAGAGTTGGAACAATTTATATTTTTTTAAAGTTTTTGTATAATACGTAATAAACTACCTGGTGCTTAACCCGGAGACCCCGGATAGTCAACTCACAATGCTCAATAATTTTGGCTTTTGAAACAATCTTAATTTTGGAAAATTCTCGTAGAATACGTGATTAGCTACCTGTTCTTAAGAATATTTATTTGTATTTAGCGTGTCCTAAGCATGGAAAACGGACAAGAGCAAGACTTGTGCCATGCTACCATTCAGCCGGCAATCCATGCTTTAGCCAGATATTTCCAAATGTCTTGGCTATGCTTGGGGGCCCGTTCATTTTTCGGAACGGATAAAATTTAAGAAAGGAAAATTTCAGAATGGGTTATAATACATAATGGTAAAACTTAGGAATACCAAAAATTCGGAAAAAGGAATAAATCAGAAATCCAAAACTCTGAATAGTATTTATTCGGAAACCAAAGAAGAAGAATGGGTAAACATTCGGAAACGTTAAAATTAGGAGGGTGAACGATTAGGAATAAGTAAAAATACGGAGAGGAAAAATTCGGAAAGTAGAAAGATTCGGAATAGTAAATAAATGTTGCTATTAGCAGGTGAATAGTTTTTTTTATTTATGGTAGAATAGAAATATTTATCACAGTAAAGTTAAATAGCATATCATAATAAATTTAGGATATCCATCATTTTAAATTTTTCACGAATAAATAATTATTTTCTATCATTATATCATTTACAAACAATTTTCAACGTACAACATAAATTTATTATATGATATTTAAATTCACTGCGATAAGCATTTGTTTGCTACCATAAATAAACAATTATACACCTGCTAATAGCTATATTTAGTAATAATTCCGAATTTTTCTACTTTCCGAATTTTTCCTCTCCGTATATTTACATATTCCTAATTTTTCACCCTCCTAATTTTAACGCTTCTGAATTTTCACCCATTCCGCTTCTTTGGTTTCCGAAGAAATACCTTTCAGAGTTCTGGATTTCCTACTTATTGCTCTTTCCTACTTTTTGCTATTCCTAAGTTTTACCATAATGTATTATAACCCATTTTGAAATTTTACCTTTCTTAATTTTTACCGTTCCGAAAAATGAACGGCCCCCTATGCTTGAGCCATGCAAAATTTTTTCACGTGGGGTCATACGGACAGACTTTTTCTCTCTCTTTCTAAAGTTGATTTGTAAGACATCAATAGCCTCGTTTGCCAAATCAATATTTGACAAGTTCCCACCAAGCTATGAATTTGTGAAATTAAAGTAGGCGTACGATTCTAAATTTCCCGATTATTTTCCGGTTTTTTTCTGGTCAAGTTTTTTAATTTTCCTTGTCAATTGAAAAAAAATGTTCATATTTACCGCAAAAAATCACCGTTTAACACACAAAGCAAAAAATTTTTAAATAAAAGAATTTTGAAACATACATTTGAATTTTCTACTAAAAAATATAAATTCTCAAAAAATTATGAATGTTCAATGAAATGCTGTAATTTTGGACCGCAAAAATGAATTTTCATACCACAAGACTAATTTTCTACCAAAAAAATAGAGTTAAAAAACATACATTTTCTGAAGAAATAGTTGAATTTTCAATTAAATTGTACACATTTTCAAAAACACAGTTAAATTTTAAACTAAAAAAATTAACTTTCAACTGAAAATGAAATACTTACCTTTTCAATTAATAAAATTAATTTTTAACTTACCTCATGAATGTTCAATGAAAGTGATAAATCAGCCACTAGAATAGTTGAATTTTAAACCCGAAACATGAGTTTTTAACAGAAGAAATGAATCTTTAATTGAAATAGTTAAATTTTTAAACTAAAAAAAATTAAGTTTTGCTAAAAAATAGACAAGTTGTTAACCATAACTGAAACAATTAAATTTTAAGTAACAAAATTAATATTTAACTAAACAGGTAAATTTTTAACCGAGACTATGAAATAATAAACTGTTATGATGAGTATTCAAATGAAATAATTAAACTTTTGACTAAAAAGATTAATTTTCTATCAAGAAAACGCATTTTTAACAGCGAAACATCATTTTTCAACCAAGAATTTAATAATTCAATTTTGAATAAAAAAAGAATGTCCTGTAAAAGAAAGGAGTTTCTGAATAATTGTATTAAATATTTAACGAGTATAATAGTTACATTCTCAGTTGAAGAAATTTCAATCAAAATAGAAACAAATCGTCAACAAATTAGTTAAATTTTCGGAAAGAAATCCTTTTCATTTAAAGAACAAACATTTTTTCAATAAAAAAGTCCTTAATCTCACACTCAAAAATAACTTTTCGGCTAAAGCGATAAATATTTCACTGAAATTCTCGATTTTTTTACAGAAAAAAAATAATTTGTAGACAAGAGGCTTAAGTTTGAGAAAAAAAACATAATTTTCATTATTCAAGTAAAATACGTTAAAAAGTTAAAATAATTTATAACCAAAGACTTTAAACTTTAACCAAGTAATTTTATTTTTAACCTTCAAGATGAATTCTCAACAAAAGTTATAAATATTAAATTGGATTAATTGAGTTTTTAACCAACAGAAGGGATTTCTAGATCAAAAGAGTAACTTTCAAAGAAAAATTCAATTTTCTATTTGAAAAAATTAATTTTTTAATGTAATACATGTATTTTCAAAAGAAATATATTTGAATTTCTATTTGAAAAGATTAATTTTCATTTGCATGATACATTTTCAACTCAAACAACTGATACAACTGATACATTTTTAACTCAAAAGGTGAATCATCAAATGGAATAGTTGAAATTTTTCTGGAAACGAGCGATTTTCAACCATAATAATTAATTTTCAATAAAATAGACGAATTCTTACTGAAGCACATAAATTTTCGCACAAATAGTTGAATTTTTAAGTAAAAAATGTCATTTTTAGCCAAATATTTGAAATTTCATTAGAAAAAAAGATAAATTTTGAATTTAAAGTCAAACAGAAATATTGATTTTTTATGAATAAAATTGTTTCTGCAAAAAGGGCATGAACAGTATTTAATAATAAAGAACAGACTTCCAAATCATCTAATTTTCGGCTCATTAGAGACAAAAATAACAATTAGTTATGGAGGGAAAAAACAAATTTCCAAACCAAAACAGAATAGTTCAATTTTCTTCTGAAAATATAATTATTCACAAAAAAACGTATTATCATCAAAATAGTTAAATTTTCGCCTGGAAAAATGAATTTTCAATTAAAATGATGAATCTTCAATAAAAAAATTAATTTTTAATAAAATAGTTTAGCTTTTAACCAAGTATTAAAAATTTTTAATAATTAAATATATCGGTAACCTAATATGCCCCACGAATGTAGATAAATTAGACAACACTTCACTAAATTGACCAGAATTATTTAAATAATGCAAAATTTAATTTTGCTTTGATCAGAAGTAAACTTCTGGTTCCTTAATTAAATTCCCGATGGTATCCCGGTCTTTTCGAGTAAAAATGCTTTGACTTGAGTTCGTCTTGACGATGTCTTGAGTTCGTCTCGAAGATATCGATGTCTGACTGCGCCTCAAAACTGAGTCGAGACATAGGTCTTCGTCTTACTTTTATTTTCACGACAGGTAAGATGGCGTTTACTTGTCTCAAGTCGAGCCTTGTCTAAAAAAATTGTTGCTTATTAAATTAATTATTTTTTATTTAAAAAAATCAGAATTCGTGGGTCTGAACGAGTATGAACCTTAAACATTTTCTTAAATAAGATAAAAATTGTCACTTTCCAGAAGGATCTCATAATTGGTTAGAAATACGTAAAAACAAATAATATTTTCGGTATTATCGTCAAAAAAGTATAACACAAATGAAAATCTGTAAATAAATTGATTGACTATTTATAATCATAAAAATTTCACGCAAGAGATAAATTTATGTCTTCAAGACATAGAAACTTGTCTCCAAGACATCAATTGAAATCTTGCTCCGTCTCAAAACTGAGGTATGCTCAAGTCGAACTTTTCGACTTAAGCATGTCTTGATTGGGGGCAATTCAAGTCGAAGCATTTGACTCAGAAAGTTAGAGAATACTCAAAATGGATTTTTTAAATTTATACACAGTATTTTCAGATGGTGTTTTATAGAAAAAGTGTTTTTATGTAATTTATTGAAAATATTTTTGCTTTAAATTGATAAGTAAACTTTGATTTCACAAATGAATAACTTGACGAGAAATTGGAAAACACGGATTTCAAAAATGTGTTTGCTTCTAATGATTAAAATTTGTGCTTGAGATATAAAGTGACCTGTGTGTTATTGGTAGAAGAACAGGCTCCGGGGTCTAGGAAATGAGGTTTTCAATTTTAAGAGTTTGTTCTAGTTTCAGAAATTAGGTAGAATCTCTTTTACGTAGTAGACGCATATAGGAAATTTTCAAAATTTCGAAGGTTTTTTACTAACCGGCAGTGGTAATAACCACTGCCTCTTACCCTCGGGCTTATTCTGCAGATTCATGGTGAGAATATTCAACATAATTTAAATCTCGAATCTAAATATAAAATATTAAATACTGCCAGAATAGCGAAGTTGAACTAACTGCACTGAATTTGAGAATATTCAATGACACAAAGTTACTAAATTTTAATTGTTATACTATTCTTTTCCGCTTTTCTAAAACACCGAATCAGGTGGAACATTTTCAGATTCATATCCGTATTCTATAAAAAGAGGCGTACTCAATTATTCGATCAATTTGAGATTCAAAATAATGTTACCTAGTGTTAAAAACAGTTCAATAATTTTCTACAATTTTTAACATCTAGTTATAAAATTTGATAAAATTAATATTTTTTTCATTTTCATGGTATTTCTTTATGTACTCTACAGCGCTGACTCTGGACCAATTTTATATTATCCGTAGTAGAATTGTTTTCAGGATTCTCAATTAGTTTGATACATGTTTTATAAATTGAAATTATTTGGTTCCGGAGTTGTACAGCGGGGTGGTCCAAAAATTCATGGCCAAATTTTTTTCATGCTTGAGGGAAATGATCCTCCCATTTTATTCCCAATTCTAAAAAAGAAAATTCACTAATTTTGTATTTTTCATTTTTCTTTATTTTAACAGGTGCCAGTTTTGACTTAAAGTTTCCCATGTCAAATGCAAGAAGATAAGTCCCTTTATTGAGTGACACCCCTAACACACCCCCACGTGTACCTGAAAACTACCCTTAAAACTAAAAATGTCAAGTCTTCAAGAAATCGAACTTTTAAGCACAGTATTCTCGTTTTTTTTTTTACTTAGAATTATAAATATTGGTCTAGCTATTTATTTATTATCTTTTATTAATTAATTTTTAATTATTTACACAAACGGAATTTGCTTTAATATTTTTTTTTAATTTGCTTTTTTCCGCAAAAATTAATACTATTATTCTAGAGGAACGTTTATAAAAATTGGTTCATTAATTTTTAATTGTTTTAACAAATGGAATGTGTTTAATAATTTTCTCGAAAATTCGTTTTTTTCTCAAAAATCATTATTAATCGTCTAGTGGAATATTAATTAATATTGGTTCATTCATTTCCAATTGTTTGAACAAAAGCCATTTATTTAAATTATTTATTATCATAAAATTATGAATATTTATTTTGTGGAATATTTATAAATATTGTTGGATTAATTTTATTTTTTGAACTTTTTTAAAATTTAAGTTATTAATATTGGTTTAATGGAACATTTGTAAACATTTATTCATAATTTGTTTAAACATTTTTTCGAAAATTAGGTTTTTCCTTAAAAATCATTACTACTCGTCTAGTAGAATATTTATAAATATTAGTTCCTGAATTTTGAATTGTTTAAGCAAATTTAATTTGTTTAAATAAGTTTTAATTGAAATCAATTATTATTTATTAAGTGAAATATTCATCAACATTGTTTGATTAATTTTATTTTTTGCATTACATGCAAGTAAAATTATTAATATTAATATATGGAATATTTAATAGCATGGGTTAATTGCTTTTAATTATTCAAACAAATCCGACATGAGTAATATTTTTTTTCTAATACGTTCAACTGGGAGTTTACATTCCTTGAGCAAAATAAACTTATTTTAAATACTTTTATATTTTTGAATTAATAAATTATTATTTATTTTCAAGTCATAATATTGATCAAGGTTGTATCTTAATTAACTTTATATTCACATCTTACCTTAATGACTTAACAAATCCTTATTTGTTTGGTTCTTTCTTAAACAATTTTAATCTATATTATCTTTCGAATACGTTTCGAAAAGTATTCAAACATGCGTCTTAAGAATTAGGAATGAATTGTTGAAATAATTCAGAAAAATGAACAAATTTAGTGAAAACATTTTTGTTTGAAAAATTATAGGTTATTGAAAATGACGAATAATTTATTGTTTATATAAGTAGTGAATATTTAAAAATAAATTTATGTCATCAGCGACGGAAAAATACCAGTTCGACGAATTTTTACAGAAAAATTTTTTAACAAGTGTAATTTTTTTAGATAATAAATCATTTTTATTTGAAAAAATGTTAGTAATTCAATTGTCTTGTATTTCTATTCATTTTCTTTTGTATTTTCTTCCTCCTGAAGATTACCTTCTTAGCTATGATTTTCCTGATTTGCTTGAAAATTCAACTATTTTCGTAGAAAATTTAGCTTTTGTTTAAAATTAATATGTTGGTCACAAAAAATCACCTGAAATATTTTTTTGGATGAAAATCTAACTATTTTTTAAAAATTTGTCTTCCTAATTTAAAAATTCATCTATGTAAGTAGAAGTTAAATCTTTTTTAGATAATAATGCATTTATGGTTAAAAATTCAACAATTTTCTTGAGAAGTCATTGTTTTTGGTAGAAAATTCAACTATTCCTTAGAAAATGCGTTTTTTGTTTAAAATTCATGTTTTAATGTTGAAAAGTCAAATTCAAATATTTTCTGCATGAAAATTAACTTGTTTTTTTTTAATTTGTCTGTTATATTTAAAAATGCATCTGTTTAAGTGGAAATTTCATACTTCTTAAATAAATATTCAAATGTTTAATTAAAGATTATTCTTCTTTATTTTAGGATTCAACATTTGCTTTTAATTTTTCGATGAACCATATTTTGTTCTCCAAATTGGACAAGAAGTCTCACCCTTTGATTTAAAAATCCGCCTTTTAATATTTAAAGTTTACTATTAAATTCTATTGGTCAAGTGGAATATTTATGAAAATTTTTTCATTAATCTTCAATTATTTAAACAGATGTAATTAGTTTAAATAATTTTGTTCTAAATTTTCTTAAATAAAAATTGTTACGGTGGGTCTAGTAGAATATTTATCAAGATTGGTTCATTAATTGTTAATTATCTAAACGAAAATCCATTTGTTAAAATTTTTTTGTGGAAAAATTGCTGTCGTTGATAAAACAAATTTATTTTAAAATATATTCTAATTGTATAAACAATAAATTATTAATTATTTTCAACAACCATTAATTTTTTAAACAACAATTTTCCACTAAATTTGTACATTTTTCTGAATTATTTCAACAATTCATTCCTAATTCTTAAGAGGCATGTTTGAATGCGTTTCCAAACGTATTCGAAAAATAATATAGAGTTAATTAAGACACAGCCTTGATTATGATTATTAGTTGAAAATAAATAATAATTTATTGTTAAAAAATTGAAAAATATTTGAAAATAAGTTTATTTCACTTAATGAAAATAAACTGCCAGTTAAACGAAATAAAAAAGAAAACCTTTTTTACACAAGTGAGATTTGTTTGAATAATTAAAAATTATTGAACAAATTTTGTTAAATATTCCACTAGACCAATAGTATTAGTTTCAATTTTAAAACATGTAAAAAGAAAACTAATCAAACAATGTTGATATATATTCCACTAAATAAATATTAATAATTTTCGATAAAAATTATTTAAATAAATTACATTTTCTTGAACAATTAAAAATTAATGAGCTAATATTGATAAATATTCCACTAGACGAATAATAATCATTTTTAAGGGAAAAAAAAGGAACGCTTGACAAAATATTTAAACAAGTTCCAGTTGTTTAGACACTGAGAAATTAATGAACTAATGTTTATAAATATTCCACTAGAATGATAGTATTAATTTTTAGGTAAAAAACTAATTTTCGAATGAAAATTATTTGAACAAATTCAATTTGTTTGAATAATAGAAAATTGATTAATCAATAACGATAAATAAATAACCAGACCAATATTATCAATTTTAAGTAAAAAACAAGACGAGAACACAGAGCTTAAAAGGTCTATTTAAGAAAGAATTGATATTTTTTGTTTTAAGAGTAGTTTTCAGCTAAAAGGATATTATTATAAATAATAATTGCCTATTGAATACATACTAATTTTGTGGAAATATTTTAAGTTATTTAAAAATATAAATATTCAATTTAAAAAAAGCTATAGAAAAAAAAAAATTATCAGAAAAAGGCAAGTTAAGAAAAGGACCAGATTGCTTAATATATTTGACTTTGTTGAAAGCAATGGGATTGGAATTTCTTGAAACTTAACAGTAGGCTAAACACACAAACTGCTTTTTTTGATTGCAAATAAGATATATAAAATGCACATTCACCTTACATTTTTATTTAATAACATCAAAGGCATATACAATTCAAGATTCGAGAATAAGGCATTGTTTGATAAAAATAATAAGTTGAATATTTAATCAATTAATAATTATGTCCGACAGATATAAATGATATAACGCATGTTTACTTGCATTTCTTTTCTCTGAGCTCTAACCTTTAGATATATTATTCGAAATCATCTCCAGTTAAAATCTGTGCATACCATAAAGATAAAGAATTTGTTGCTTATCCATTGTTACTATTATGAACAAAATTTAAAGACATGCGTTAGTTTTATACTGTTTTTCACGAGAATTAATTTGTCGTGAAAACTATTTGACATAAAATGTCGTGACAACTATTTGATACGCAGATTTTTTCCATGATTAACATTTATGAATGTTATAAATATTTTTAATTGAATACATTTTTACTAAAATTTCAGTGAAAATGACTAACTTATCAGTAAGAACTGCTGATTCATAGCCAGAATTGAGTCACTAATCTAAATTAATAAATATTTTAACTAGTTGAAATTTAGAGAGCAAACATAATAAACATAAGAAATTTAAAAAACTAAAAATTTATGTTTCTTTATAAATAATGAAGGTGAACAAATAGAACAATTATCGTGTTTTTCAGAAGACAAATTCCTTTCCGTGCAAAACAGTATTAATATAAAAAACATGTTTTTAAAGTTTGTTTACAATAATTAAACTGTATTAGCAACAAATTTTCTGCCTTATTTAAATGCTTAAATTTTAACGCAAAATGATTTTCAACATATCTGATGGTTAAAGTTGAGAGAAAATATATTTATCTAATAAATTCACTTTCTTTTATTTAAAGGAAAAAACTAAACGGAAAAATGTTAAAAATTTAAAATATAGTTCCTTACGCCTGTTAGGAATCAAATCTTCTTTAGTTCTAGAAAATTATCTCTAAGGCGGTGAAACATAATGAGTAAAATTTATGTGGGTCCATCGAGAAAATAAATAAAAGTAGACATAATTTATTTCATTTAAATCTGTCGGATATAATAATTGATTCCGTTTTTAACTCGGTCAACAAATTTTATATAATCTTGTTATTAAAAAATTTGTCATTTGCGAATTTTAAATTATTTATTTTGGTTTATTTGATAAAATAATCAACTCTCGTTTTTTGCTTTCTTATGAATTGAATTCAAAGAAACCAATACAAAAGGCGAATATTTTTTATTAGGTTTTCTTTTTTTTTTTTTTTAAATTTCCCGTTATATTTTGGTACGGAAT
Source organism: Belonocnema kinseyi (assembly GCF_010883055.1). NCBI lineage: Eukaryota > Metazoa > Arthropoda > Insecta > Hymenoptera > Cynipidae > Belonocnema > Belonocnema kinseyi. The sequence continues at coordinate 110,632,083 of NC_046659.1, forward strand.
TTATCTCGCAAGAACCTCTACGATTTGGTGGAAAATTCATACATATATTTTGTTGAAAATTTTGTCTTTTAGGTTGAAACTTTGTTGCTGAAACTTTATTTATTGTATTGAAAAATTGCTTATTTTTCTTTTAAATTAATTTTCATCCCCATAATAATTAATTACACAATTTTTAGTTGAAGATTGAAGTATTTTGTTTAAAAAGTCGTTGTTTTTGGTTGAATTGAACTATTTCTTTTAAACTTAAAATGATTCTTGATTGAAATATCAACTATTACATTGGTCGTTAAAAATTAAAAATTTTTTTTTGATTTACGTACGTTAAAACAAATCAAGAACACTTTATCGTTTACCTACGCAGTAAAATATTTACCCAAAAAGTATCAGTTTATACAAAATAGTCAACCTTTCAATAAAAAGGATTCAGCCAACATTTTCAATTAAAATAGTTAAGTCCTTAAGTGAAGAAGATTAATGTTTAATGCACTTTTAAATGAAAGAGACATATTAAACAAATGTTAATATTCTTCCAAAAAATATTTCAGTTAGACTTTTCAGCATTAAAATATGAATTTTAAGCAACAAGGGGATTACCTAGAATATATCAATTTTAATTAAACGACATAATTGTGAAAACTTTATTTAAACTTTAATTCTCGAATCACAAAAAAATTAGTTTTCAACAGAGCGTTTAAACTTTCAACCAAGGAGAGTAAATTTACGAAAAATCTTTGAATCTTTAAAAAAAACTGTATTCTTACCAAAGTAATTAAACTTTAAAAGAAGCAGTTGAAATTGCAACCAAAAACGAAGAATCGCCAACTAAAATCATGAAACTTTAAAAATTAAATAGTTGAATTTTTAACAAAGAAATATAATTTTTCTTATAAAAATATAAATTTTTAACTCAAAAATGGAATATTCACATTTTCACGATGCATTTTCATTCCCATGAAAAAAATTCCCTATTAACCAAATGTTTAACTTTTCTACCAAGAACATGTATTTTGGTAGATAAAGCGATGAATCTTAAAAATTAATTTTTAACCAACCAGTGAAATTTTTGAACTGTAACTAAAATGAATAGTTTTTTTTACCCAGAAAGAAAAATATCAACCAAATAAAAATGAGGAGAAAAAAATTGGAATTAACCGAAAATATTCGAATTCTCTTATCAGGCTTGTATTAATTGAATTCGCACAAAAAAACGGGTAAAAGGGTAAAGGGGCATTGGGCGAAGTTTTCTAAAAACAGGGACAATCATATTATATAAAAAATTAACGTTCAAAATTGACATATCTTTCGATATGAATATTTTATAAAGAGCTAAAAATTTCTCAAAAAATCGCTGTTATGAAGTTTGGCATTTGGTACAACTAATTTGAAGTTGATGTTCATTATTCAGAAGCATTTCAAGTTTTGAAGTACTTGGTTAATTTTATTTTATTTTCAAAAAATTCATTAACTTCAAACCTACTGATTAAGCTGTGCAATTAATGAGTGAATAGGCTGCCTCAAAAACGCTGTTTTAGAGGGCAAAGATCGCCCCATTTTATTTTAAATCCGAAAAAAAATTTCTGAATTTTTTATTAATTTTTTTTGTATTTTAACCAGTGCCGGGTTTGACTTGAAGTTTCCCATGTAAAATGCATGGGGAAAAATCACAATGCTTCATGAAATCGACCTCTTGAACACTGTATTCTCGTCTTGTTTTTTACTTAAAATTATTAATATTGGTCTAGTTGAATATTAATTATAATTGGTTAATTAATTTTGGATTATTTAAACAAATACGATTTGTTTAAATAATTTTTAAAAAGTTTTTTTCCCTTGAAAATTTGCCGTTAGTCTAGTAGGATATTCTTTCACATTGGTTTATTAATTTTCAATTCTTTAAACAAACTGAATGGTTTGAATTTTTTTTAACTTTTTGTTTCTAAAAATTATTACTATTAGTCTAGTGAAATATTTATCCATGTTGGTTTATTAATTTCTAATTATGAAAACAATTTCTATTGGTTAAAAAAATTTTTATTATGTAATAATGATTTTTATAACCAAAACATGCAACAAAGAATCAAACAATGTTAATAAATATTTCACTAAAGAAATATTTCTAATCTTTAACAAAAAAATTATTTACACAAATTCCTTTTTTTTAAACAATTGAAAATGAAGGAACTAATGGCAATGGATATCCAAATAGACCAATAGTTATAATTTTTTAGGAAAAAAATTATTATTGAAAAAAATTATTTTAACAAATTTTATTCGTTTGAACAATTAAAAATTATTTAAACAATGTTAAGTAATAATATTAATAATTTTAATTTTCAAAAAACGAGAACACAGTGTTCAAAAGGTCTATTTCATGAAGAATTGACATTTTTGATTTTAAGGGTAGTTTTCAGGTAGTCGTGGGGGTTTGTTAGGGGTGTCAAACCTATATGTCTAACAAATAAAATTCTTTTTTGGATAATTCTCTACAGGACCCCACACATTATCGCCAAATTTTTTTAATCCCAAGAAATTTATTCTGAAACCTCGAAAAAGTGATTTTTCCTCATTATTTTTACATGTGAAACTTCAAGTAAAAACCGGCACCTGTTAAAATAAAATAAAAAAATTAATCATGGAATTTTTTTTCGGATTCGGAATAAAATATAAGGGATCGTTGCCCTTTAGCATGCAAAAAAAATGTCCATACATTTTTGGACCACTTTAATTAGTCAATCATATTAATAATCAACCAAAAAAGAATTTAGTTTTCAAGCAAAAAAAAATGTATACACCCAAAAGTGTAGAATTTTTAATAAAACAGTTGAATATTCAACCAACACAGATTAAGTTTTAACCAAAAAGGATAATTTCTTAAACAAGACGAATAATGATTTAATAATGGAAAAGTTAAATTTTTATTTAAAAGATGAATTGAAAAAAATTAATTTCTAAGAAAGTAATTATACTTTTAAACAAGTCAGTGAATTTCTGACCAAAAAAGAAGACCTAGTGATACACTACTTACATTTCTAACAAAATTAATTAATTTTTCACCAAATAGTAAAATGTTTTTCCAAACAAGATAAATTCCTTACTAAAAATACAATATAAGTGAGTAGACTTTTAAACCGAAATCATTTGGATTTTCTTAACAGGTTCTATTATTGTAATTTACATTTTTGAAAATAAAAAAATTATAAAAACGACGAAAGGGAAAGTTTATTTCAAAAAGTGTGAAAAAGACAATTATTTTACCAAAGAAATAGCGGGGAACCGGAAAATAACTACGAAGTCTAAAATATAAAAGATTATTTCTTTATTGAGTTATTATTAGACTCTACCATTTCAGGGACATCTTTCTTTAAGACGAAAATAGACTCTAGACCAAAAATAAGAGAATTCTGCCTCAGACATCTCTTTTTTATGATTGATGGCCCAGATGGATTAAAGAGACATTAGGGTAGTTCAAATTTTTTTGTATCGGACCTTTATGCATATTGCCCAAAAACCCGTTCGAATCCACAAAAAAACTAATCCATTTTTACATTCGGTCTTTCTTTCTGTCTGCCTGTCTGTATGTCTGTATGTATCGTTACCTGAATGTTGTAGCCACGCTATATTTTAAAGGATTAGTTTAAACGATCCGCATTTAATACACTTCTTAGGGTGTCGAAAACAAAGGTTAAGTTCTTTAATCAGATATTTCCAACGAAAAGAAAAAAATTAGAGCATTTTCGAAATTTTATAATTTTTTTTCCTTCAAATTTTAGACGTTTTTATAAAAGTTTCTTATAGATGGGTAGAATACTTGCAAATTATCCAAATGGCATTTTTAATTTTGATGTAAGTTACGAAAGTTATATGATTAATTTTCAATATTAAAAAATAGATAAAAATGGTTTGCTGATAAATAAATACATGTTAAGGGAAATTTTTTATAGATATTAAATATATTTGAAAATAACCTCCATAAGACTTCGATAACAACAGAATTTTAAAAAAAGTTTCATTATTTTTAAAATCACGAATTTTAAAAGATTCTTAATTTATGCAAGGTGTACACCCTGTCGGCACCGGTAATAAAAAAATGGTAGGTACCGGTAAAAAAAATTATCGGTACCGACAATTTTTTTTACCGTTTCTTTCAGAAAGCATATTTCTAGCAAGATAGCGTCAGATCGCGCATATTCATGGAATTCGTGGAATTCATGGAATTCGTGGAATTCATGAAATTCAGGGAATTTCTAAAATTCAAGGAATTCCTGCAATTCGAGGAATTCATACAATTCAATTAATTGAAGAAAGTCATGAAATTCAATGAATTCATGGAATTCAAGGAATTCATGGAATTCATGCAATTCAAGGAACGTAGTAACTGGCCTGCCTCCGCCGGCAACATTGTTAGTTGCCGGCGCCGGCGAGTTTGCATGTTACCAGATTTTTTTCCTTTTTTTTACATTTTTTTGTTAAATTGTGTACTGACGCATTTTCATGGGCTGATTACAAACCTGGACTTTAAAACACATGCAAATATAAGTCGCACTCGTACCCCTTTTCCAACACCCCGTGGGGGTGTACAGCACCCCTGTGACTGGTCACACAAATAATGTAAGGTCGCACCTCTGCCCCTTTTCAAACGCCACGTAAGGGCGGAAAGGAATCCTAATGACTGGTCAAAGAAATAATTTAAGCTTTCCATCCTATCCCTTTTCCAAAGTCACGTGGGGGTGGGTAGACAAACCTGTGCCTAGTCACAGAAATAATAAAGGGTCACACCTCTACCCCTTTTTCAATACAACGTGGGGGCGGGAAAGCACCCCTGTGACTGGTCACAGAAATAATATAAGGTCGCACCCCTACCTCTTTTCCAACGCAGGGTATTCCAAATTCAGCGTTTTTTTTTCTCTGACTTTTTTTATATCGTGGGTTGTTTGACTTAAAACATTTCTTTTCTTTTTTCTCGGAATTCCGTGAAAGCTCCGGTAATTTTTTTTCTATAAAAAATAGTTGACAAAAAATTGGTCCCAAAAATTTTAAAAATGCTTTAACTTTTGAATTTTTATCCAAGATGACTGGCTAACAGACTTGGCCTTTAACTCAACAAATATTTCGATTTTTTCTAAAGTTATCATGCTAACAAACTAAAACATACGGACAGACACATTCGATAAAACCTGTTTTTACTTGCATTTTTCTACCAAACTATCAAATTTTCAAAACAAAGAGACGATTTTTACATTCTCAATAATGAGAGGGTTTTAAGTTTATGCGAAAAATTACTTTCACGGATTTCGTAAAATGTCGACGTTTTGAGGCCCCCTAAATCAGAAAAAAAAGTTTTTACGTCGGTGTCTATCTGAATCGAGTTTGTTAACCAGCATTTTTTATAAAAATTCAAAAACTTAGAGGTTTTTCATCATTTTTTTAAATCACTTTTTTTTAATTTGAAAATTCTTTTGACAAAAATTTATATTAGACAAAAATATAAACTAATTTATTTTATTACTTTTTCTGATAGACTTAAAATCGCCAAATTTATAGGATTTTCAATATCCAAAAAACCAAATGAAAATGGGCATTTGAAACCAAAAAAATGTGATATGGGGAAAAGTCAAAAGGAGAAAAATGTTACATTCTCAAGGCCCTACATGTTTATTTTATTAACTTTTCAAATTTTGTTTAAAAAAATCAAGTAATATATTTTTAATAGCACAAAAAATAATGAATTATTACATTCTCATCCATAATGAGAAGGTATGAGTTTGATGTGAAAAAAGACTTGCGATTAAGTATAAAACAAGCCCAGGGTGAAGCCAATTTGTCTAGTTTTTGAGTCGATAATGCAAAATAGTGTAAATTTCAATGTTTTCTTCAATTTTCCATAACTTCTGAAAAAGTCAACATTTTTTTATATTCTGGGGCTTATTTAGAAGCTATTTCTTATCGTATTACAGCAGCTTGCAAGTATAAATTGTAAAAAATTTCGTTTCATATATTTCGCAAAAACATTTTTGTTACCAAAAATAATATTGAAAAATGATGACTATTTCGAAAGTTATTGAAAATTTAAGAAAACATTCAAATGTACACTATTTTTTCAATATCTGCTTAAAAACTAAACGAATTGGCTTCACCCTGAGCTTATTTTATACAGAATTTCGAAAACAATCAACCGTTTAAAAAGATTTTGTTTAGCTCTGGTATTATTAAAATTAAGAGAATTTATTCAGTCATAAAAAAGAGGTTGTCTAAAATTGTTGAACGGCAGTGTATGTTCTAATTTCCATGCGTATTGTGAATTGTAAGAAACGAATATTAAAGTAATCATGATAAATTCAATTTTATTTATTTTTTGGAATATTTTATTTTGGAATATATGAACTAACAATCTCAGGCAGAGTTACATACAAAATGTATTATATTTGATATCAAAATTTTGCACCCAATGTAGAAAATCTGAAATTTTGGACAAAACAGAGTTCAAAATTACAAACTTAAGTAGGTGTGCTCAAAGCTTCGAGCGAAGCTCTTTTAACAAAAGAGAATTCACAATGACAAAATTACATTATTTACAAAAAACTATAATAATTTGACCCACTAAAATGTTTTTTTTAATTCTTGCATAATATGCAATTTATAAAAGAAACTCAAAAGCAGTCGCTTTTTCAAACATTTTTACTACAAATTTATTTGCATTGCAGTTTTTTCGGTAACTTTCGTTCAGTTTCAGAGAATACGAATTTCATCTCCGAATTACTGACGTTTCACATTGACCTAAATAATTCAGTACTTTTAAAATAAACAAAGAAATTGTTTAAAAACGAGACTTATATGCAAGAGCGATGTTTAATTAATTAAAAAAAACTGGGACGAGTGATGTGGCGGAAACGCTAAATCGCGTGTGATTTTTTAGAAATCAATCAAATAATCGAGAAACGAATATTGACTTATTTTCTTGCCAAACATCTTCTTTCACTTATTATAGCCAATATACCAAGTTGTTCCTTTTTATATTTTTCTTTTAAATTAGTTTTTTCTATTGTTTCACCTACGTTTCATCTGCATTATGAGTAGCTCTAATTTAATTCTTTTTTTTTTATCTAAATTGATTAATGACTCTGATCTTCTTTTACAACCAGCTGGGAATCCAAACAGGATTACTCCGGGTACTCATCTTTATCGTTGTGTCGATCGTGAAGTAAAGGGAGCAATAGTCGGAGTATATAAAGATGGTCATTTTGTCGAAACAAAAGGGAACTGTCATACTTTAACCCATGTCATATTTTCACTAAGGTAGTATGTTATAAAACACTTTTTTCTTAAATTAAAGTGCGCATGCAGTCCAGGCACCTTGCAGGAATAAAAGCCATTTTACTTTTCTAACTAGGTGCTATGCATAAATAACGTGAGTTTTTTTCAGAAATTATAAACAAAAATAATTTTCAACCAAAATTTTAATTTTTAACCCAAACAGATGAGGTTTCTATAAAGAACGCGATTTTGTAAGCACGAAAAATAATTTAAAAAAAAAACAAAGCAAGAATCTACAACAAAAGAAATTTTTTTTAAACAAGAATTTGAATTTTTAATCAAGAAGAGTAATTTCGTATTGAAGAATAATAAATTTGGATGCAAAAGTATAATATTTCCAGTTTTTTTTTAAACAGAATGATCATCAATTTAAAAAAGAATATGATACACAAAAGTTTTATTTTCTAACCAAAAAGACAAATTTTCTACCTAAGAATATAAATTTTTACACGAGAAGAATAATTTTTCGCGATAACGCGAATCTTGACCAAAGTACATCATTTTTAACCAAATAGTTGCATTTTTAAACAAGAAGACGAATTTTGAACACAGAAGACTAATTTTCTACCAAAAAGACGATTTTTCAATAAGATACATAAATTTTTATTCAAGCAGACAAATTTTTAACAACAAAAAATATATCTCTTAAAAAAAATATAAACGCATGAAAAATTTGCATTGAAATATCTAAATTTATCATATGAGAAACATAAATTTTTCCCCTAAAATGAAATATTTCAAATTGTATTAAAAAAATGTATATAAAATTTAAAAATCAATATCGCACCAAAAAAATTTAATTTCCAGTCAAAGAGTGCAATTTTTCACCAGTTTATTGAATTTTCAACCCAAAGAAAGATTTGTACAAAAAACAGTTTAATTTTTCACTTTAAAACAAGAATTTCCCAAAATTAAGGTAATTTTCAACACAAGCACGCATGCTTTCTATGAATAGGTATTTTTCAAATTATAAAGTTGCATTTTTAAGAAAGAAGATTAATTTTTAATGAGAAAACGAATTCCCAATAAAACAAATACTTTTCAAAAAAATAGTTGAATTTAAAACCAAAAAAATTAATTTTCCACAAAATTAATTTTTATGAAAAAAGTACATTAATTTTTAAAAAAGAATTTCAATTTCTTAAGAAAGAAACATCAGCTTTACTCTAAGATAGACTATTTAAAATTTAATTGAAAAAGTATTTTCTAAATTTACAAACAAATCTCATGCAAAGAAGATCAAGTTTTTACCAAATAATTGACTCTTCTGCAAAAATGTTAAATTCTTAAGAAAAATATACAAATTTTCTACCGCAAGAAATGAGTTTTCAACAAAAAATATTAATTTTTTACTAAAAGAGGCAAATTCCAAATAAAATTCATAATTTTCAACAAAACAGTTGATATATCTACCAAGAAAGACATATGTTTAACGAAATTCGTAAACATTAAACCCAATTGTTTAATTTTTAGTCCAGGAGATTATTTCGTTACTAAAAAGAAAGAATTCTGAAAAAATACATAAATTTTAAACCACAATGACGAATTTTTAGCAGACAAGATTAATCTTCTTCTAAAAGAGAACGACACTCAGCTATTAAATGACATACATTTTTAATAAAATCGTAGTTTCTACCAGAAAAGACGACCTATTACACCAAAAATATAAAATTAGATCCAAATATATGAAAGCTCTTAATAGTGTAAATTTTGGGTTTGTATAAAAAATCTGATTCTAAATTTTTTTGATATTAATTTTGGGACTCTCGCCTTTTTTTGATTGAACAAATCGTTAAAAACTTAGAGTTCCTACTTACAATCTAATAATTAAATTTTTCAGTTTTGATTTTTCTGATAGATACTCTAAGATAAAAAACTAGTTGATGCTTAAGCTGCAAAGACACATATTTATATTAATCGAAATTTGATCAACTTTCTGTAAACCTAATTTTTGTTAATAATAAAAAATTTTACACATTAAAAAAAAATCAAAGCCAAAATGTCATTTTTTAAATGATTGGTTGACTCACAGCTAAGCACAGTTGACAAAAATTTCTAAGTTAATAGTTTTTTTTTCTTGAAATTAATCAATACATTTTCTTATATTTTCAGGAAGGTTTTTTTTTAAGCCAAAAGAAATCACACTCAAAACACAAGATTACCTAGCATTTGGTAAGAACCCTTATGGATGGATTAGTCCTAATGGGCTTCGTATCTTTACTTACGAAACTGAATCTGAATATAAATCTCGAATTGCATCTTTATCTGCATCTTCGACTGAATATTATTAAAAACCCTCAATTCTTTTTTATGAGTTTTTAACTCAACGAGCCTTGCCTGTCCATTGTTATCGCTTTACAGTGTACCTGGGTACTCGTCGGTACACCCTTTTGTTTTTTTCTGTGAGAAGGCGTACACAGATTTTGAACAACTCACGGGTACCCATGCATTTTCCTTGAGCTAAGCTTGCCTTCATCCATGCCAATATGCTTTGCAATCTTCTAATTTTCCTATATTTCTAATGCCTTTTTCAGTTACTTTAAATTTTATTATAAATTTCTCGGAATATGTTGATAACCTAAACAATCACCAATATCTGCTAGAACTTTCCTTCGTTTACTTAATTAAAATAAATAAGGCTGTTCAATAATGCAGGTTTGGCTCAAGAATTCAAATTATACTTTAAGTCATTAATGGTCCGAGGTTGTAAAGTTACTTATAAATATAAATTAAGATTAAATTTTTGTCATGCATGTAGACCATAAACCAGAATAATAATTATTATTGTCACAGCAGTACAGTAATTACAACTCCTTCAATGGCAATATGTTATGTATTAAATCAATTTTATTGATCTTTATTACGGATTATAATCTTATAGAAATAACATTATAATTATTATTATTTCGTCATATAATTATATTTATATTATTTGTAAATCTTATACTTAGGAAAAATAGATTAAAAAACCCCATTAAGTGTTATTAAAATATCATTAGACTTGTATCATATGGATAGACGCGAAACAACGCGAAAGCAGGCGTTAGGTATAGATTGTCAGGACAGCGGATCAAGAATGATGTGATTGGTGCGTTGGCCTTTAAAAAATTCCTAAATTTTGGATAAGGCCACGCAAAGCTATCCCCTCCATCGACTCGAGAAATAATGAGGAAAAACAATAAAAGCTGCATGTTTCAGCCACATTGTAGTTCACATCTTCAGGGCTGACCTGAAACTGTGAACTGCAATGTTCACGAAACGTCGGCAAACAATTCGTAGTTTTTTACATGAGCGAAACCCGAAATTTCTCTTTTTATCATAAAGCAGGTCTGACTTTGAATGAAAGAGCGAAGCAGCATCTCGGAGATCATGATTTCGTACCTTCCAGGCTGCTACGGGCTAGTAAAAGACGCCTTCCGGAACGCTTTAAGGCCATGTGATGAGTGTAACAGCTGATCAAGTCAGCCCTAAGATCAATATTTTTTCACCCATATTGAAAAATAAAAGTTTAAATAACGCGGAAATTTTTCTCGGGAAATGTTAATAAATATTAAAGGATCGTTTGTGGCCTTGAAAAGAGTTGGAGGAAGAAAAAAGTTTATTTGTGCAAATAATGATTATCGAAGGACACATTTAGGTTTTACAGCAGAAGTTTGACTTTTAACTTTCGCTGACGATAATCATGCAATCTGTTTTACCCACAGACCCCTAGAAGTTCGAAGTTGTCTACTCGCTGCGCTAGTGCTGCTTTGACACAGCTGATACCAGACTGATACGTATGTCAGACGAAATATGTTTATTTGCATTTCAAGTGCAAACATTAGTTTTTGCATTATTGGTGCATAATGTTCGTGAGCGATTTTTGTTGTTTTGCCCCACTTTGATAAATATAAACCTCATAACTAGCCCATTGACAAGATTGCAAATTGCTTGTAGGGTTCGACGACAGCACGGTCGGTATTTCTCCAAAATAGAAATTTAAAAAAACTTTTTTCACTATTCTAATTATTTAGGACCAGAGACAAATTCCTGCATGCCTTCTATTTATCGTTCTAAAGTTTTAACACGATATCTCATTCCGTGTGGACGTAAGTTGGGAAAGAAAACTTCTTCTGGTATTTTCTTCAACAAAAATGTTTTCTCAAAATTTCCATCGCAACAAAGCAGAGACATGGACTTTATTACCTCCTCTTTCATTTCCGGAAACTTTCAGAGCGATACCTCATTTCGCTTAGACGTAAGTTGGGGAAGAAAAATCAAAGATCAGGTTTGGTCACGTGACCATCTCGTCACATGGCCTTAAATGACACAATAAATTTTTTCGAACATGGGGAAAGAATGATTCTGCTCGGAAACATTAACGGATAGGTGTGGATCCAAAATCAGGATACAGAAAGAGTACTGGGTAATTTTGGGGATCCAAGAACAAACTGTAATTAGTTGCTCTATGCTTATAAATGGGTCTGTTCATTACTAAATACTTGTTTTAAGCATAAAATGATCCAAATGTACACCTCGTCTAAGGAAAATAGCTACAGTATAATTGACTTCGTTATTGCGGATAAAAGACTAAGAGAGTTAGTCAAAGATACAAGGGTCCTGGGGGGGTTCCGAAAGCAACACTGATCATTACCTACTGATCTCCAAAATGAACTGAGGTCGGGGATGAAGAAAAAAAGAACAAAGAAAACGAGAAAAATGCGAATAAATATTGGGAGCCTTCAGAAACTGGATGTGCGAACAGATTTCAAAAATAAGATAATTGAAAGCATAAATAAGGCAAACTGGGAGGCACTTAAAAACAAGATAGATACGGAGGGCGGATGGACTAAGTTCCGGGATAACATCGTTAGGCGTGCGATCGAAATGTGTGCTGCCGCGGTTTTAGGATGAATATTTGGTGATGCATGGTAGAATGATGAAATTCAGGCTGCCCGAAATGCAAAGGAAGAAGGGGATAGGATAACTTTGAACATTGCAGGTCTTAGCGATGAGGAAATAAATTGACGTATGGATGATTGAAGATACGAAAATAAAAGCTTAAACGATTACCTAAGGAAAGTAAAGATACAATTAGAGAAGAAAAAGAAGAATAAGAAGAGAAGAAAATACCAAACGACTTTAAAGGAAGCAAGAAACTGCTAAATAAAAAAATAAAGCGAAATGAAAGTACAGAAATTTTCAACATGAGTAATAGTAATGGGGAAATTCCATATGATGCAGACGAGATAATAGACGCTTTCAGATGATATTTTAGGGGACAATTCAGAGATGAAGCTATAGGACACTGCAACTGCGATGTAGAGCACGATTCGTTAGAAAACTCAATTCAGAAAGTATGTGTCACTGAAGTTAGGAATGTAATTAGGAACACGGTGGCAAGTACATACTATATAGACTGTGCAAATTGATAAATTCATGTTTCAAGATGGGAGACGTCCCAGGCGATTGAAGAAAAGCGATTATCGTACCAATAAACAAAAGAAAGGGAGATAAAAGCGACTGCAATAATTACAGATGGATTAGCTTATTAAGTATCGTCAGTAAAATATACTCAAAAATACTTTTTCTTAGAGTAATGGGAATAACAGAAAAAAAGGTTTGGGGCGTCTAAAGTGGGTTTATACCAGGAAGGTCATGTACCGAGCAAATATATAGCTTATGGCAAATCACAGACAACGATTTTAGAGTAGGAAAAAAAAACTTTCTGTGCATTTGTTGACCTAGAAAAAGCTTTTGACAAGGTAGATGGAAGTAAAGTTCGGGAAGTCCTAAAAGAGTATGTAGTTAATGGTTGGCTCCTGCAAGCTGTAAAAACAATATATACGGGTAGCAAAGCAAGTGTAAGGTTAACCGCAAAATGAAGTGACTGTTTCGATATTATTCAATAAGTGAGACAAGGATGCGTCATGTGTTCATGGTTATTTATATTATTAATGGACAAGTGTTTAAGAATGGTTCTCCTCGACGAAGAAGGTGTGGATCTCGAAACAGTAGGGGTTCGTGGGTTAGCATTCACAGATGATAATGATCTTATGGCAGAGTCAATCGAATACGTGCAAAAAATGTTGAATAAACTAAATGGAAGAATGGAGAGCAGGAGCCTCAAAATTAACGTAAATAAAACAAAAACTATTTTGTTCGAGAGAGATAATTCTCAAAGAATCTGGTGCAGAAGAGACGATAATAGACACATGGGAAAAACATCGATTAAGATAGTCCGGGCATGTTAAAAGAATGCCAAATGAACGACTGTCGAAACAATTGTATCAGGGTAAAATAAAGGGCAGTGTTCCCAGAGGCAGACCGTAAAAAGAATGGCTAGAATGTGTGAATGAGACCCTAGTTAAAAAGGAAATAAGAAGCAACCGAAACACGAAAAGGCCGTAAAAGAACCTAGAGAAGTATGCTAGGACAGAAATATAGGGCAGCAAATATTTAATTAAAGGAGGGTCAGTAGAGTGAATGACGCCTGAAAAAAAAGACCTTGGACACTAATGGACCCAAGTGAGGAACTTCGCGTAATGACTTTGTGAGGATCTTCACTTGGAGTGAATGCTAAAGAAATTGATTATCAGCCTAGGCTGAAACATTGTTGCGGAACGAACGTGTCATTTAAATAAATAGCACGAGAATTCTGGAACAATTTAAAAAGTTTTATATCCCTTCCTCACTTTACTCCTTTCCCCACCGAGAGAGTCACGTCTACCCCGAAACGGAAATGGATTAATGGTGTAATAATAATTCAGCAAATAATTAATTAATTATTTCACAATATGAGAAGCATTTCAACTATAATTTTCACTAAAGCATTTAAATATTATTTACTTGATATCATTATTATATATAAACTTATATTTCTGATCACTAGATTAATTAATAACATTTCAAACTGATAATAAGTGTTAATAGAATCAATTAACAGTTAGTTAATCAATTCACAACATAAAAAGTATAAAACAATTATATTCATCAAATCATTCTAATAATTTTTACATCATATTTTCTTTAAGTTTAAAACAGCATTTCTGAGTGTTTGATTTATTAATAACCATTAACACTCAGTTCGATAAAATTGAAATTATTTACTTAAAATTTAAAAAATTTGATTTAGATACTCATTTCTCTTCACAAGCATCAGAAAAATGACATCTTCTTAATAGAAGTATTCTAAAGAAAAAAGAAACTTTTGTTGTAAAATTAATAGCTAATATTGAATTACATAATATTAAAGTAAATAATCAATGCATGGTACTTAATTTTAAAAACCTTGAATTGAATCATTATGTAATTCAATATTGTTTTCAAAATTATTCCGCTAAAAATTAGAGAAATAGTTCGCATCATAAACAGCCTCAAGCAATTATTTTCATGGAAAAAGTTAAATTATTTTAAATTATATATATATATAGATATTCTTAATTTTAATTTTAATTTTAGATTCTGAATATTTTTATTTCTTCTGAAATAATGCGAAAAATTTTTAGCTTTAAGATAATAATTTAATAATTATTTAATGATTTAAAAAAGCGTTAAGCTATTATTTTAATTGAAACATTCATATTATAATAATCTTTCAAAATAATTCCATAAAAAATTATAACATACTGACATTTTATTTTGAAGATTGGATTCAAATATTTATTTTAAAACATCGAAAGCATTCTTTGAACTGTGAAATTGGAATAGGGACATTTTAATTATATATAAACTTTTATTATACAAATTATATCCCATATTTAATGACATAACTTCAAAGTAAATAATGAATTTATTTTCTGAGTTGAATAATATTTAACTTTAATCTTTATGTAATTTAATATAGTGAACAGAATTAATTAGCCAATTATAATTACCCAATCAATAGCATAGAAAGAATAACATAAATTATTTTTATTGAATGATTAAAATAATTTTTATTTTACATATACTTTTTTCTTAATTTCCACTTTTCTTTTTTTAGATTTAGAAATCAACTAAGAAATACTTATTCAGGTTACAAGACAAAAAACCATGAAAGAATCATTTCCAATAAGAAATGTGAATGATTCTTATTTTTTATTTTACTTCAAGCTCAAATTTGCATATTTTTAAAATTTTATTTCTTATTTTAGCTCACCTTTTAAGCTGCCTTTTAGACTAATTTTTTACATTTTTTTTTAGAAAATTGAGCTTTTCCCAATTAAAAAATCGTGTTAATTTCAAAAGCCGGGGAGCAGGTCAAAATTAATGGATTTGAAAAAGATATAAAATTTGATTTTCTTAAAAAAACGAATTTTCACATATATAAATTTCGACCACTGATGTTACATAAAGAATCTGATTTTAAAAAATCCTAATTTGATAAAAAAAGTGCTATAATTGTTTAACAAGGTATACAAATGTGATAGAAGTGAAAAAAAACTTGAATTTGATCAAAACCTTTTATAATAGTTTTTTAAGTTTGTTAAAAAACATTTATCTAGAAAAAGTCTAAATTCTTGAAAGAATGATGGAAGAGTGGATTGAAAAAATATTACTAAACCCTATTATTATGTGTAACTTTATTTACGGAAGACAACCATCATGCGGGTAATGCTGCAATCTACAAGAATAATATGCGAGGAATACCTCAGAACCTTTTTCCGATCAAAGCGACCAAAAAACTGGGAAACTTTTTCTTTATTCCTCCGGACTTTTAAAAGAGTTGCAACTGCGTATATAAAAACGAAAATTCAAGGCTGACTTAAATTTGCTTAAATATTGTATTTATCTTAATAAATGAGAAAATGAGAATCACTGAAAATACCTATCAAAAATTTCAACATTTTAGGAATTTTTTTTAAATCGAAAAATAATAAAATTACTAACAATTGTATTTCCTCTCCTGGTGAGTCATAATAGAGCGATACGTCATGTCTGACTCTGATCATTTATTCCACTGGCGCGGTGGCGAGTTTTTCCGTGATAGAGGTATGCGTATGGTCAGCCAAACTTGACGTGTACTAAGTTTATACTTGCTCATGCTTAATTTGGCTGACATCTAAATGCGTGCAGTTGAAACTTGAACTATTTTGTTAAAAATTTGTCTTTTGGTTACAAATTACTTTTTTAAATTAAAAATGCGTCTTTTTTATTAAGCATTAATATTCGTGATTAAGAAGCATTTCTTTTTTCTTGGAAATATAACTATTTAGTGGAAAATTTAATTTTGGATACAAATCATTTGTTTTCCATTGCTAAAATTTAACCTATTGAATTTTTGGTTGATTATTTATTTTTTTTAATTGAAAATTCAACTATTAGGTAAAAAATTCATATATTATGTAGAAAATTAATGCACGTGGTTAAAAATTCATTTTTTGTTGAAAATTGAACTATTTGAGTGAAAAATAATGTATTTTGTCGAATATGCATGGTTGAAAATTCATATTTATAGTTAGAAATACTTTTGAGTTAAAACTCCATATTTTGGTTAAAAATTGATACATTTTGTCGAAAAATCGTATTTCATTGGTGAAAATTGATCTTCTTTATATATTCGATGTATGGTTTGAAAATTATCATTTTTAGTTGAAAATGTAACTATTTGAGTGAAAAATAATGAATTTGGTCAATAGTAACTTTTTCGTAGGAAATTCATATTCGTGCTTAAAAATTCATCCCTTTCTTTAAAATTCCTCTTTTTTGTAGAGAATTAATCTTCATGGCTGAAAATTCATATCTTTGGTAAAAATTTCTTCTAAGTTAAAAACTCCATAAATTCATATTTTCCCTGAATATTCGATTTTGCTGCCCAAAAATGTATCTCTTTTATTTAATTTTACCTTTTTTGTTATAAGTTGAACAACTTGTTTGAAAATTCGTTTTTTGGAGTAATATATTTTTGTTGAAAGTTCATACATTTTGTTAAAGATTTTTGTTAGATGTATCTGCTTGACTACAAGTTCGACCATTGGGTTAAAAATCCTTTCTTTTTTTTGAAAAAATGCATAATTTTCGTTCAAATTGATCTTTTTCTAAAAAATTGATTTTACTACTTTATAAATCATCTATAAAAAACTCATCTTTTTTTCTTAAAAAATGATCATTTTGATGCAAATTTAAAAAATATTAATTTCTATTTTTTAGCTTGAAATTAAACTATTTCTTTGAAAATGCGTCATTATCGATTGAAAATTAAACTTTGTACGGAGAATCTACTATTTCACCGTTGGCTTAAATTATTAAATGCATTTTTTAGTTAAAAATTCGACTTCCTTGGTAGAAAATTAATCTTTTTGGTTAAGACAGATTAGTAGAAAATTATCATTTTTTTCGTTGAAAATTAATATTCAATTTTTTTAATTGAAAATGCATAATTTTAATTGAAAGTTAAAAGCAAGAAATAAAATAGTTAAACTTTTATTTAGAAGAATTACTAATCAAGATAAATCTTTAATCAGAAATAGAATATTTAAATTTACATTTAAGAAAATAAAGTTTCTACTAAAATAATGAATCTTTAAACAAAAAGATTAATTCTCGACCAAAAAAGTCCAATTTTTAATTAAAAAGGTCAATTTTATATTTTTAACCAAAGGTGAAATAGTGAATATTTTATTTAAAAAAAATAAATAAATTTTAACCTATAATAACGATTCGTTAATGAAATAGTATAAATTTAAACTAAAAAAATATAAATTAAAAAAATTATGAATTTTTTCTACAAAAAATGCATTTTTAACCAAATGTTTGAACGTCTAGTCAAAAATATAAATTGTTTCACCAAAAAAGACGACTCTTTAAAAAATGTTTGAATTTTAACCAGAAATGAATTTTTCATCGAAATATTCAACTTCTAGTAATAAAAGTTGAAATTAGAATCAACGAAATTAATTTTGTAGCACAAAAGTCGAATCTTCAACAAAATATATCAATTTTTAACCACATAGATTAATTTTCAATGAAAATGATGATTCTTCCCCCAAAAGAATGAAGTTTCAACCAAATAGTTAAATTTGTATTCATAAAGATGAATTTTCAATCAAGAAGATTATTTTTCTATCAAAATGAAGAATTTTAAAGAAAATAAATACATTTTCAGTTGCAGAAACACATTTTTAACAAAAATGATGAATGTTTCACCGAAAAAATTTAATTTTGAATTAAAATATTGAATTATTAACTTCAAAGTAAACTTTCGAACCACAAATATGAATTTTCACCAAAAAATATTAAGCTTTTAACAGAAAAAGACGAATTTTAAACCAAAAAGATGAATATTTAACCAGGAAAAATTCTTTAGTACAAAGAAATTCACTTTTGACAAAATTAATAAATTTGTAATCAAAAAGTTTAATTTTCAACTCGAAAAGATTATTTTCAAACCAAAAATGGAAGTGACAAAGAATATTGAGTTTCTACAATAATAGGACAAATTTTAAACTAAGAACATGATCTTTTAACCAAATAGTACAATTTTTAACTTGAAAAGAATAATTTTCCAACAAAAATTAAATATGGTAATTTTTATTCACGGAAATAATTTTCAAATAACGAACGAAGAAGTTTTAAGCAAAATGGTTCTATTTTTAACAGCAACAAAAATACTTTAAATATAAAAAATGAATTTTTCACAAAATAGTTGAATTATCAATGAAAGAAATTATTTTTTTATCAAAAATATTGATGTTAATTTTCAATCAAACAAAGAACGAGTTTTGAAGAAAATATATTGATGGAAAAGAATAATTTTCTGCCAAAAAACAATAATTTTAACAAAATACATGAATCTTTAGCTAAAAAATAATTGTTTGGACTAAAAAATGGAACAGGTAAATTTTCAATTGAAAAAATTGATTTTTTAGTCTTTTTTCTAAATATTTCTATTTTTGATTATTTCTTACAGTTTCGATATGCTTATATTTAATATAATCTTTTTCCTCAATTCATTTTTCAAAATTGTAAATTTATTGTAAAATATGATCTGAAAATCGCGGGCTTTACATTACTGCACGACTGTACTCCAAATGAAATGAGTTCATGTAAATCTAGTTTTATTTTAAGCTTCTGCTAATCTTTATTTGAGAGAAGCCATCGAAGTCAAAACAGGAAACAGAATGGAATTGCTGTATTCTGTCCAGATATCTTAATTGCTCAAGAATTTAGATTGAAGAAATGCTTTTCAGAATATGTTCAGAATTTAGGCTCGAACAGAGCATTCATATAGTATTTTAGATCATTTAAATAATTTATTATTTAAACAAATATACTGTGTGTCACAAAAGTAGCGGAACAGGCCTGTATTGTATTAATCAATATATTTTTCACAAAGGTCAAGCTCATTTCTGTCGTATATTTTAACAAGAAATCTTATGGAGCCCTTAGTTTTGACCTTGAGGATGACCATCATGGTTGTTTCAAGGTCAAATTGAAAAAAAAATGGAAATGCTCCTTTTTGCCTACGGGAATCCCAGGAACAAAAAGCTTTACATTTAAATATACTCTTAGGTCATATGTTGCGGATGACCTTAAAGGTCACCCTGAAGTCATTTCAACTCAAACAATGATTTGATGACTATAAGAACAGTATTACTGGAAAATATTCCACAGCGGACAAACTTATGTAAGTATCACGCGTTGATGACAATCTACACTTTGACCTTGACCCTGAGTTTGAATGGCTCTAAAATGACCTTCATCTTTGAATTTGACTTATGTCCTAAATATATATTTGATTATACGATTTCTTTTTATTTCTTATTCTGGTCACAAAATAAAGCTTTTATCATAAAAAAGTTGACCTTGAAATAACCATGAAGGTCATAAAGTTCATATAAAGGTCACATTAATAACATAAAGATTTAACCTTAGTGACCTCAAAAACCCTTGGGGTACCGTTTTCTGTTAACGCTAAAAATTCGCCTCACTTACCCGACCTGAGCGGTTGTGATCCTCAAACGGCCGCCAAGTCAGGGACAACGTCAAAGTTTACACTCTCATAAACGCGTGATACTTGCATAAGTTTGTCCGCTATGGAAATTTTAAAAATAATTCTATTCTTATAGCTATCAAAACATGGTTTGAGTTAAATTGAATTTAGACTGACCTTTAAGGTCATCCGAATGATGTGGCCTAAGTGCATATTTGAATGCAAATTTTTAGTTCTTTCGATTGCCGGCGCTAAAAAAGGACGTTTTCGTTGAAAAAAATGACCTTGAAACAATCATGAAGGTTATCCTCAGGGTCAAAACTAAGTTTACCATCAGATTCCTTGTTAAAAGGTGCTATGTGACTTACTTTGATCTTTTTGAAAAATTGCTTACTCAAGAAGATATAGCCCTGTTCCGCTACTGATATGTCACCCTGCATATCATAATTACTACATATGTTTTTAAAAACACGTGTAAAAACTAAATTAATATATACTTTTTCAAATGACAGAATTGCATCGGATCAGGTAATTCATCCTATCTAATAATTTCACAAAGTGCCATGTGGGGTCGTGGACAACCCCAGTCGAAAAATTTCATTCTGCAAAGAGAGTATCCGTTATATCAATTTAACAAAGTTACTTAATACTCTCTAACTATCCCTTCTGTGTGAGGATAATGTTATATTTATGAGAAAAATTTGGTGCTTCTTTTTTGAAATATCAAATATCAAGTTTCTCGTTAAAAAATCATCCTTTCTATTAAAAATGAAACCACTTAGTTGGAAGTGGAACAAATCAGGTCAAAATTTATGTATGTGGTTGATGATTCATTATTTTAGTTAACAAACGTTTCTTTTTTTTAGCTTTGTTATTTGGTTTAGCATTTGGTTTAACATTAAATTAGCTATATCAATATAAAATTCTAAAATCTGTTACAGTGATCAACTGTATGTATTCGGATCTCTTAAGAATCTGTTGGCATTTTTCAAGTCGCTCAATCGCGAAGCCTTCTGCAATATTACAAAACTATTTTTGATTAAAAATATTTTTTTAATACATAGCTCTCCTGCTCTCTTTCTCCCTAAACCATACATGCTGCGTATCATTTACCATCCTTACCTATTATTATATCCCCTCTTTGTCAAAATATTCTAGAACCTTCTACATTATATTGCACACGTGCGGATATAAGTTTTAACGCTGAATTATATTATCCTTGATTGTAAATATTTTAAATTTTTAATATTTTAAATATTTCAAATTTCAAATATTTTATTATATTAATTTGTTGAATTTTTTTAATTTGATTTTAAATCTTTAGCGTGTGATAGGTAAAAAACTGACCTTTCCTAATGAGAACTGAAAAGCGAGCATATATCTGAGGATAAAAAAGGCATGCGACCTTAGCTCGAATATCGTTGCATCACATAAGGAGCGATAAGCGCTGGGCAGTGCACTCTTGGTATTTACTAAACGTGCATGAAATCTCTCGAATTAAATTCATGCTGCCTATAGTCTCTCTTTCGAGTCTCGAAATTGTTTTCAGTATCTTGTTACATATACCTCGTCCAGAGGTTGGCAGGCCTAGCATATGAAAAAGAATGAATACGAAAGCGAATGATTGCGAGCTGTAAAAAGAAGTAATCTCTCTTCAGAACGATACCATAGGATATTGAAATGTGTGCATCCTCAGACTGCTGATGTACGAGGGTGAATCAAATATTAAACGGAATTCTTTTTTAATATTTATTTATTTATAAAACAATACAAAAATACTATTGATTATTTTTCTACATAGTCTCCTT
>NC_046659.1:110654193-110664567 GCF_010883055.1 Belonocnema kinseyi
GAGACACTTGATCTTGGACGTCGATTATGACTCACATTCTCCACACTTTCTCGTCCACTCTTAAACTTTTTGGCCCAATCAAACACTTGAGTTTTAGACAGATTATCCTCCCCATACTGATCCTTCAATCGAGTCAAAATTTCGCACGGTTTAACGCATTCTTTAGTTAAAAACTTTATTATAACCCGTTGTGCAACGGACGCTGGAACCTGTTGCTCACTCATAGCTGTACTGACGAATTGACTGAGTCAAACAGCTCACCAAGCGTTTTACCCACTCCTGATACACTACATTACTAGAACCTACACTGTGAGAGTGCTTGCGAGTGGCTAAGAAAAGTATTTGTAAAATTCCGGTTTATATTTGATCCACCCTCGTATTAATGCTTCTGGGAGTTTAAACGCGAGTAGCTGTTATCTCTAATCCTCGCTCGCTACTTGATACCAGAATAAAGCAACAACGATTCCAGAAAATTTGACTCACCATGAGAAATGATTTTAAATACCTTTCTTACCATCGATTAACTTGAAATATATCTTCTTGTAATTCTAATTCTTCTCGAAGATTCTAGACTGCATAAGAATGTTTTTCACAGGCAGAAACTTTTAGTCAAAGCATCATCTAGCAGGAACTTTCAATTTAAATTAATAATCAAACAGGATGCCAAGCATAATCCTCATATTAAATTCCATCTGTCCACCGGCATCTTTTACGCATTAAACAAATAAAGGCAGGATTTTTTAGCTGAAGTATCATCTATCAGCAAGCAATAAATGAAATAATTAGGCAAAAAAGGATGCCATACGTAGGTCTGATATAGAATTTCACCTATACACCTGCATCTTTTGCGCATTTAACAAATGTCTTATCGGTCAAGAAGCAATCATGATGTCATCAGGACCCTTCGAGAAAGATCCCAAAGCTTAGCACGGACATGAACCCTTTTGTTCCAGAAAATATAGCACGGACACGAAACACTACAGGTCGAAGCTTCTCGATGCCGGTAATGTAGAAATCTTGAGTTAGAAACCCCCCTATACATCTACTGACCACGATTGAGATGGAATAAGAGCCCTACTAAATATTCCGAAACTTGTCTCCAGGTTCTTAACTGCTAACCTCTTTTTTTTGCACGGTATTGTCAACGATATTATCATATGTCCTTCGATTCTATCTGAAGTTAAGTTTATTTCACCAACTAAGTCGCTGCGTAAAAAGAATTCTTTATTTTATGTTACGAATCACCGTACAAATTACGGAGCGAATTCCGTGATATCCAGAATTTGCTGGGAGGCCAATTCGTTTATAATAAATCGTAACAAACAGCTGGACTCTTTTAACACAACTGCATATCAATTCAGAAGCTCTGTGCGAAACGCGGTTTACAGCCGCGGCGGTTCTAGTCTTTCGAATACCTCTTACTTACATTTAAGCGTTATTTTTAGTTAGTAAGTTTATATGTACCGAAGGGTTTTACCCGTACACTGATTTAAATAAATGAATAAAATAAATAATAATAATAAATTAAATTAATCACTTTTGTTGAAAATCCTTTTATTTTTCTTGATGACTTGATTAATTATGCAACTTGATTAAATTCTTGATTAATTTGTTTTGGTTAACTGACAATTTTTATTTGAAGCTCTGATCTTCTCAATTGAAAATTTACTTGTTTTATTGAATATTCAACTAGTTAATAAGAAATTAGATTGTTTCGTTCAAGATTCATCATTTTTGTTGGAAATTCCTTTTTTCGGTTGGAAATATCAATTGCTTTCTTAAAAAATTTAATTGTGCCATTTCGTGTTAAAAATGAATTATTTTATCTTTGAATAAAAATATTTATTTTCACATTCGATATCCTTTTTCCGTTGCTTTGATAAGAAAGAAAAATAATAACATTTACTTTGATTCAAGGCCAAGATCAAACTATGTTGTTTTGATAAGCATTTTTTACTTGAAAAAGGTTTTTGCATCGCAGATATTTTTGAATAATTTTGTCATATAAAGAATGTAATTAAAGTAAGTTAAATTACATATAATATATTATTTATTAATTTTTGGTTGCTTGGGATTGTATTCGCCAATATGATTAGACATAAATCGTAAGGGAAAAACCTACGCAAAAATTATCTTAATCTTTACTAAGTTGGGAATGAACAGATTACAATATCTTTGAAAAGCCGCGAGCATTGTAATCATCAGCCTTGTCCTTGAAAAATTTTTATTTTTCATAATTCAGTCACAAGGGAAAAGCATTATTTGTTAAAGGGTGTAAAAAAGTTTTTTAAATCGAAAAATTAATATTGATTTTACAAAATTTTGAAATAATGAAATTGACTAAATTATCTTTTAAAGTAATTTATCTTATTTTTTAGCAGCTTCTGGTTTACGAATAACTTGGTTATTTTGTTTTACTCCTGGCCACTTCTTGTTTAAACAATTTTGTTTTAGAATTTTATTGTTGATGACCCCACAATGTTTATAAAATCATTTTTATCATCTCTGACCAATTAATTTGTGTGCCGCTTGCACTTTTTTCTTTAAATAAACCGTTTTAAATTCACAGTAGTGCAAACAAATGATTTTTCAAGCGAAATTTCAAAATGTTGCTATTTCGAAGCGGAAATCTTCTAGACTTTTTATTTGTTAATAAATAATCTTCCAGACGAACCAGTTTTGTAATTCTGCATAAATCTGTTGCAAAACCTACACTTATCATTAATAAATTTGTTTATTATTCATAAATTTTCTTGCTTTGTTGTTCAGAATAATACTTACAAATAAAAAAAAACTTTAATAATTAACCTTGATATTCCAAAAGTTTTTTTCCTCAATCTTTGATATATGATAAAAGCTTATGGTCTGGTGACATTTTCTCCTTGCATGAGCTATTATTTATCTTGAGCCTTCTAAACAACATATTTTTTATAAATCCAGGTCCCCCGAAATACCTGAAATTTTCTACATAACAGCAGAAGAATTTACAACCGTTAAAATTTTTAAAATTGAAAAATAGAATTTGGTTGAAAAGTAGCGCACGAGGACCATGAATATGCATAATTATTTATGGACCATTCACCAACTGTAATTTAAAAACAATCTTATTTTTTTTAACTTTGTGCAAACATTCTAAAAGCACTTTTTTGAAAACGGCAGCAGACTAGGTCACACTAGAAATTTCTAAATATGACAATCTTTCAATTGACTTAAAAATGTGAAGCCATCGCGTCTTTTCATTAATATTTTCTATTTTTAACATTTTCGTTATTTATAACTTGCTTTAATATTATTATATATAGGCCTTAATAATTTTCTTTTTACCTTTTAAAAGATATTCAATTTTAATAATGTGCAGTAAAAATTTTGATAATTTAAATTCGAAAATTTTTAATTGGAAAGAGTTATAATTGATAATTTCACTTTCAATCTTCACAATTCTCAAAATTTAGGAGTTTGTATTTTTACATTTCTAAAGTTAAAAATTGAAAATGTACTATTTTCGAGAATGCGAATTTGCAGAAATTTACTATTTTCACAAATTTGAAAATTCCGAGAATAGGTATACATTTTCGGTAATTTTTTTTTCTTTCCAGAAATGTATTCGCTGGCAATTATTTATTCATTATTTTTCTACGTTTCGGATTTCAAAAATTCTACAAAAATATGTCATCTCAAATTCAATTGCTAATATTTCAAATCGGAAAAGCTCTAGTTACGAAAATTTAAAAATTGACATTTATTATAAATTTAAAAATTTTAAAGTTTTAAAATTGTAGTAATTTTTAATTTAAAAATCTTCCATTTTTAGGATTAACAGTTTTAAACCCGTCGATTGAAAAAAAATGTCTATATAGTCTAATATTATTAAATTTCTAATGATTAGAGAGATCAAACCTTGCGTTTTTATTTCTGAACAATACAAATTAAAAATTTGTTTAATTGAAATGATTAAAATTAGCGTAATTTTTTATTTTCAATTTTGATTTGCATGAATTCTAATTGTAAATTTAACAAGTTTTAAACCAGAATATACTTGTATCATAAATTGATTGGAATTTCTCAAGGTAAAAACAATATTGAAGAATGATCCACGCGCCTAAAAAAATAAAAGTCTGCCTATTTCTTTTATTAAGAACTTGCTAATTGTATAACGAATGATATACACCCATTATATTAATATAGTTTATTTAATTTATCAATATTTTTCACGTATATCATTAAGGAAAAAAATCAAGAATTTGAAAAAAATTATGCAAATATCATGGAAAAAGTTTTTATCGATAAAGTTTTTTTATATAATTTGTTGAAAATATTTCCTGTTCAAATTAGTAAGTCAACTTTGATTTCACAAATTCATAGCTTCACGAGAAATTGGGAAACCCGGATTTGACTCATGTGGTTGTTTGTAATTCTAAAAATTTGTAGATATGAAGATGACTGTGTTTTATTGGTAGAAGAACAGACACCCGAATCAAGGAAATGAGGTTTTCAATTTTAATAGTTTGTTCCAGCAAAAGAAAAATCATTACTCCCCTTCCACCTAGTCTACGCACATAAGAAGTTTTAGAAATTTTGTAGATTTTGTACTAACCGAAAGTGGTAATAACTGGTAATAGTTGACAATGATTCGTATATATAGCAGTTAGTTTTTTCAAAAAGTCTTAATCCATGTTCAGAAAATATTGCTGTAAAAATGAAGATCTACATCAGCGTTTTACCTCTTACCCTCGGGGTCATTCTGCAGATTCATGGTAAGAATACTCAATATAATATAAAATTTAAATCTTAATATAAAATATAACATACTACCCAGTTAGAAAATTTTATAAAATTCATATTCTTCTAATTCATATTCTAATAATTTCGATGAAAAGTATTAATTTATTTACAAATCTTGTGTTAATTATTTATCCAATCTGAGACACTTAAAGTTATAATTAGCTTAATTTTTACCGGATCAAAATTAAAATATTTTAGTATTTAATTTCCAATTTTCTGTAACTAAAGTGTCGAGACAGATAACGTTGAACCAACACAAATCAGTTTTGCTTGAATGTTTGTCCAAATCGGGAGCATATGTCATACCATGAAAATCATTTTCATATAATTTTTTGTATGAAACATTATTTCTGCTAGTGTTTCTAATATCATTTAATTTTAGGTACGACAATTATTCAATTTTATTTACATTTTTTATCAATATCTCATTATTTATTTCGAATTGATTGCATTTCAAATTGTAGTAATATCTCATTTTAACTATCATAAAGGACACCCATTATTCCAAGTTATAATTAAAATTTCATAATTAAATAAATTCATTCAAAGTAAAATGAATGTTGCTAAATTTTCTAAAAGCTGCAAATCCTTTCCAGAATGTTTTTCTCTATATCTTACCTCCTTTGTTCAAAATTTTTTAATTTTAATTTTTTCATAAATAAAACTAAAATGACAATCCTAGCACAAAATTATTACACCATATTTTGTAAGATATTTTAAAGATTGAACTCCTGAATGGAACTTTT
This sequence comes from Belonocnema kinseyi, assembly GCF_010883055.1. Lineage (NCBI taxonomy): Eukaryota > Metazoa > Arthropoda > Insecta > Hymenoptera > Cynipidae > Belonocnema > Belonocnema kinseyi. The sequence goes on from NC_046659.1 coordinate 110,659,722, forward strand.
GTTCATACCTAACGTCGTTTAACTCAAAATGTACATTTTAGATTTTTTATACTATTGTGGATAAATATAAGCAAAAGGACAAGTTCCATAAAAAATGGGCAAATTAAATTTTCGTACATTTTTTAAAAGCTGAAATTCCTCTCAAAATTTTTTTCCATATTATACATAGGTTCATTTAAAATATAAGTTTGTGTTTTCCTTATTGTATATTCGAGAAATTAAACTTAAATGACAAATCTTAGTACAAACAGATTATGCGAAATTTCATAGGACTTTTCAAAAGCTATGATTTATTCATAAAGCGAATTGTTAACCAGATGATTAAATTTGTGAATGCATAATATATATTTTTTTAAATATAAGTTTTCATTTTCAAATGATTGATTTTCTACCAAAACGCGCATTTTTAGCCAGTTGAATTCAACGAACAAAAATAATTTTTAACAAAGTATTTAAATTCTCGAACCAAACGATGGATTTTCTACTGTATAGTAGAACTTTAAATTCAAAGTATTTTAACAGTAAATTTAAAAGTGTAATTTTTCGTCGAAATCCGAAACGACTAATTTTTCAGATGAGAAAATTAATTTGAAACAAATGAAATTGCAATAGAAAGATCTAAAGATCGAACAGTTTGAGAAAGAAAATTCAAATTCAAATCAAGCAGTTCGATATTGCATAAAAAGATTAATTTTAAACAAAAAGTTAAATTTTCATCCTAAAAGATGGATTTTTCAACTCAGAAATTGTTGTACAACCTAGAAATATTTATTTTCACTCAAGTGATGAATCTTCAACAAAAATAATATTAAATTTTTTTAAATTACTTTAACTTTAAACTAATTATAAGATTCTTCAACCAACAAAGGTACATTCATAGCGAAATAAGTAACATATAGTTGATATTTCAAACAAAAGATATATTAATTTGTAATAAGAAATAGTTAATTTTAATTTAAAATATTGCAATCAAAGTCGTTATGGTCTATCATGGGGGGGGGGGGGGGATTTTGAACTGATCAGGCAAAATTTTTAATTGCATATACTATCTAAAAATAAGACGTTTCTACATGTCTCAAAAATATCAAACTCATTGTTGTCGAAACCCGGATTGATTTCGACACTGCATGAATATAACTTTTAGTGACTATTTTCAGTATGTTTATTCATAACAAGTAATTTCACTTTCTCACAAAACAGATTTCTAAATGTTTCTAAACTTTGTTCATAGAAGAGAAAATTTCAATTGTAAATTATTGTTTGATATTGGAAAATAATTCTGTTTCTAAAATTTTGTTACGACACAATAATTTGTAAGCTTGGTTACATTTACAAAGAGATTAGAAAAATTAAATTATGGGCGAAAACTAACTTTGAAGACAATTTTTTCATGTTTGAAAACTTAAAAAAATGTATGCTTAAATTAATTGTGAGAGATTATTTAAGAATATGTAACTAAAATTTTATGAAATGGTTTAAAGCCAAAAAAATTCAGAATATTAGAATATAATATCATATACTACTTGATATGGATTTTTGCCAAAAATGTTTGAAATCCTCTTTGAAAATGAGTTATGACATTTTTGAGACGATTATGGTTTGATCTAAATCAAATTAACGGTTTGTTGGTTTTACAAGCGCTGATTATTATTTGAATATAAAAATTTTGAATAAACAAAAATAATTCTGCAAACTTTTGTTTAAATTAAACCAAAAATTCATAGAAAACTTAACTTGACAATAAAATCTAACCAGTAAGCTACTTTAACGTATAAAAAATGGAAGAAAATTTTTTTAAGAATAAAGGACGGCAATTTTCTATTTGTTCCCTTAAATTATTTATAACAAAGGTTTTAATATTAAAAAATAGAAAACATGTCTATTTTTATATTCCGAGAAATTAAAATCTCACTGTATTTAACAAAGGTCATTCTGTGAAGCAGGCTCGCTCTTTTTCAAACTGGCCTATTTCTCATGTTTTAATAAGATATTATTATTTACAATAACATTTAATCAAATAAATCATTTCTTTTTTTTTCTTAAATATAAACTGAATCAATACAACCCAATAAAAAATCGAAATATTTTAAAATAGAAGTTCATTCTTTTTATTGGCTATTTTCCAAAAATTTATTGATTTTTTTACTAATTGAATTATTTTGTTAAAAAATCTTTTCCTATCCTTCTTACTTTATTCTTTTTGCTGAATAATTAATTTCACAATTTTAAGTTGAAAATTCCTGTATTTTGTTTGAAAATTCGTTGTTTTTTTCAAATTTATATGCATCCCATTTTGGTTAAAATTATCCTGGATTGAAATATCAACCATTATATTTAACTTTCATTAAAGAAAAATTGAAGAAGCGGTTTCAATTTTACCTATGCAATCAAATTTTCAAGAGCTGAATTTTCAATTAGAAATAGTAATCTTTGACCCAAATAGGTAAAAAAAAACGACAAATTAAACAAAATTTAATTCTCATCTAAAAAAATTTCAGTTCGACTTTTCAATATTGAAACATGAATTTAAAACAAACAGTGAATTTTTTCAGAAATAGCTTAGATATTCTCAAATTCAATAGTGAAAAACCTCTAATTATCGGGCAATATTTTTGAATCATCGTTATCAACAATGCAGAAAAAAAGTTAAAAAGAATAACCAATCTTATTATTAATAGGTATATATTTTTTTCTTCTTCAGGATTGCTAAGAATGATTTTATAAGAAAATGTTGTGCATAATGAAGTCGTTAAAAAAATTATTAAAACAAAAGACGAAAGGATTTTAAGAAGTAATCAAAATATTCGTGATATGAAAACTTTTTAAACATTTTGATTCTCGAACCACAAAAAAATACTTCAACAAACATTTAAATTCATGAGCAAACAGAAACGATTGGGCCGAAATTTTTTAATCTTTCACAAAAAACTATATTTTTACCAAAGTAATTGAACTTTGAAATAAGCAGTTGAATTTTTAACCAAAAAATAAGAACCATCAACTGAAATTATGAAATTTTGAAGAGAAATAAATTAATTTCTAACAATAGAGTTTAACATTTAACAAAGTAGATGAATTTTCATCTAGGAAGATGAATTTCTAACCTAGCACTTTAATTTTGTACAAAAAAATTTTTTTTAACAAAATACGTGAATATACAACCAAATTGTTAAATTTTTTAATAGTAAACATCACTTTTTAAATGAAAAAAAATTTTAAACCAAAAATGGAATAGTCACATTTTCAGTGAGAACATTCCTTCTCATTAAAAAAAAAATTTACTGGCATCCAAATATTTAACTTTTTCGCAAAAAATATGAATTTTTAAATAAAGGCATAAATCCCACAGAAAGCAAAAATGAAATTTTATGGAAGTAATTTTACTCTTTACTAAAAAAGATTTATTCTCAACAAAATATATAACACTTTATGTTAACACTTGTAAATCTTTATTTCCAGCTAAAAACATTTAAATTTACCTTAAAAATACAAATTTTCAAGAAAATATATATTTGACACACATTATTTATTTATCAAAGCAGTTAGATTGATTAATTTTTTTACCATAGAAGAGAAAATGTCAAGAAAATAAAAAGAAAACAAATTGACTTACAACCAAAAGTATTTGAAATCTATTATCAGGCTTCTATTAATTTAATTCGCATTTAACCAAAACAAAAACAAGAAAAGGGAAGAAAGGGGTAAAAGCGGGAGTTTTTTAAAAACAGGGAAAAATTGTGTTTTCAACAAAAGGTGGAAAAGTACAATTTTTGAATATTTTTGTTGCATTATTTACATTGAAATGACTATTTTTGAAAACCAAACTTAATCCTGTTTTAAGACAAATTTAATTTCAAAACTAGAATATCCTCCGGGATGATTATTTTAAGCCTACTGATTTGGCAGTGCAAGTCAAGAAAATTAATAGTCAACCAGAATAGATTAATTTTCCACCAAGCAGTTGCAATTTAACCAAAAATGCTGATTTTTCAGACCTTGAAACAACACCGCCGCCATAAGAATGTTGTACGTGGTCCCGAAAAACCTCCGTTTTTTTTTAAATTGAAATTTTCCAGTTTCGGGCGCTAATTATGTTTTCAGTTTGGCGTTTGTTAATAAAAATTGTCTCTGGTGAATAACAAAATTAGATCTTTGCATAGACACTTCAAATAATTTATATTTACTTATTACTATCTTCTCCCATCGATATTCTAGAAAGACAAGGCTGTTTCTTAAATTTTCCAAGTTGTTTGTAAATTTTTTATTTAAAGTGAAGTAATAATTATTTCAAGTAAATACAAGCGATTGTTAAAAAAAATTCTAATGTTTTCAAATAATATTGTGTTATATTAATGTTAGAAAGTTGCAGTTTTTTCTAAAATATTAAAATTCTTGTCTACTTTTAACATAAAAGGAAATACAAATTAGCGTAAATTTAACCAACATAATTGCTTAAACAAGTTGTGCCTGCTTATAACTATCTTTTCCTATAGTAATTCTACATTGATTTGGTTTATTCTGAATTTTTTTACTTTTTGTCACTTCTTCACTTTTTGAGGTCATGCAAGTTATCTATTACAACTATTTAAAGAATTTATTATTGTTCATAACTATGTCCTGTTAGACATTTCTGGAAAGTCGAGTTTTTTAAATGAATTTTTTAACTTTGCTCAAAATCTTTCATTGTAAGTAAATAGTAAATAAACATTAGAGAGAATTATTATTTAATCGAGCGTTTTCTTTTTTGTAAATTTATTTTTCTGAAATAACACAAATATGCAATACACCAAGAACACATAGTTATAAACTGTTTATAATGGTTTAGAGATTGTATTTGTTAACTCGC
>NC_046659.1:110664667-110670389 GCF_010883055.1 Belonocnema kinseyi
TTTGTTTTTTAAACAATCTGATTTGTTATTTTTAAATATCTGTATATTATAACCTAATGGAGATGTTTTTAACTTTTTATTTGATTAGGAAAAACCACCTTAGCATTTTTTGTCAATTTCTGTTGTGAACTTAAACTTGAATAATAAAGAATCTTGTGAGTTTGATGCATGCTAAATGACTTTTGTAGCTAGAAGAATTATTTCTTCTTACAATCGAAGTTTATATTTTTTCTTGAAAACAATGACAGATGACGCTTCTAAAGTTTGCTCGCGCCGGAAGACGGTAGCTTTTAAAAATATGATTAGACAACATTATGCGCGCGCAGAAGCGGGCGCCTAATTCCTTATAATTAAAATAAAAGGAAGAAATATTATTTAATGTAATGTCATCACAAATTACATTATATTACATTCTCAATAGAGAAGGTATTATATTTGTTTAAAACTTGACCCCCCCCCCCCCGTTTTTGTCAAATGTCCACGTTTTGAGACTCCCTTAATCCGAAAAACAGGTTTTTTTTCTTTGAGATTGGCCTTTAGAACACTCGTTCAGTGTCCTAAACTAAAGGTCAAGTTCGTTAGCCAGCCATTTTGAATACAAATTGAAAAAGCAGGCACATTTTGAATATTTTGGAGACTACTCTTTTCAAAATTCAAAAATGCTCTGTACGATTATTCCTAGTAATCAAAAAGTCGAAGAATTTATCCTGATAACTCTTTTCATAAAACCAAAAATTACCAGAATTATAGAATCAAAGCAATTCCAGAAAACACACAAAAATGAACATTTGAAGCCGAATAACGCATGATATAACGAAAATCTTATTATAATAAATTTTGACTTCTAAACTCCCTATTGTAATTAAATCTTAATCACTATAAACACTTAATTTGATTTATTCAAATAATTTTCTTTTTATGAAATTATTTTATTTATGAGATTTTTTATATTTTTTATCTTCCTTCTTATATATTTTACGATTTCTATTCCAAATGCACTTTATTATTTTTTTTTGTCTGATATTATTCGTCGCTTATGTTGGATCTTTTTTTTCTGGCTCCCCTTTTTTCTGGAATTTTTGTTCACTTGTCCATTATAATTAAACCCAAAAATATTATTTATCAAATTTAAATTTTTAAATTGTGAAAAAAATAAAATTAGATTATTAAAGTTTTTTGATTTTCTAAAAGTTTGAATACTTATTTCGGGCATTATTAATAATAATTCTGATTTTAACGAAATGCATATTATCATCAGAGATTCTTAACATCAATCCACGCAGACATATTTTTCATAGGACGTAAAAAGAAAAAGATATAGACCAATCAATTTAAATTTTGAAATATTAAAAAATAATGAATGTTTTTTCAAACAAGATGCAAAATAAATTCCAACTTATTTTTAAAGTTATATTCGTTCTATTAATATATAAGAAAATATATGTTAAAAAGAATTAATATGTTTTCAGATTATCTTCTTTAAACATTTATCAGTGGGATTTATTTTTTATATTTATTAACTTAGGCCTTGACCAAAATGAGCTAATCTTCTTAATGAAAAATAATTCTATAAACTTTAATTTTTAAACCAAAAATAACATTTAGTAGTCAATAAAAATAACAAATTTAAGTAAATATATGGAATTGAATAATGAATTAACAAGGTGATCATTTTTTAAATTGTACAACTAAAAAAATTGTAATATATGAAAATAAAATGCAAATAAGAATACAAATTTTGAATAAAGTTTTTAAAAAAATATTAAAAGTCGATAAGAAAATAAATTAAACCTTTTTTAGACATATAAAACAGTTTTCTTTATTACATTTTAAATTTATTTTTTATATAAATGCTAGAGCATCCTTTAAAATTGTTGTAAAATATGAATACAATTTATAATCTTTTTAATATTTAAAAATACCTTCCAAAGTAATTTTCCAAAAAAATGTTTGTGTCTCCCTATACATTTTTATATAAATCTTTTATTCTTGTAAAATCATTTAAACATATTTAAAAAGTTTATAAATTGTTTACCAAGAATCTTTAAGAGTTTTCAATTATCTTACAAAAGTTTCTATTATTATATTATTCTACATTTTCTTATATTTACAAATGTATCCTAAATTTACTTCAATTTGTTCAAAATTAATAATTGATTGGATCTGTTTTAAATTTTATAATGAAACGTCTTCCTTATTGTGTTTTTGTTAAAACTGAAGTAAATAATATAAAACCGAATTGATGTGAATAAAATAACCCAAAATTATGATATGAAATAATTTACTTTTTTCAAATAAAGTATAAATATTTTCAAATTTTACCACATTTAATGTTTACGTTTTTGATAAATTAAAGGGAGCATAATTTTATATGTTTCAAATGTTAAAAAGTTCTAAAACGATATGTATTTTAAGAATTAAATTTTGTACTCTGACTTGAGGAAAGTGTTTTGTATTCTGCTTTAAATTTTTCAAAATATTAATTCCATAAAGGTTTCGTAAAAGCACTATTTAATAATATATTTTTTAATAATTCCTTATATTAAGAATTTATGAGGTTCTATTTTGATAATGTGATTTCAATATTACCAAAAGAATATCTTTATAAATGCAAATTTTATTTTTTTCAATTTCAAAAGTTAAATAAAATATCATACCAATAATTTAAATTTAATGCATTTTATTTTATTAAAATTAAATTATATATTTCCAGAAATATTGCATTAACATAAAAAATCATTATTTAATTTTAAAATTTCAATTTCAAATAATATATAGTTGTATTGGTTATTTTACGCATATAAAATATTATATTTATAAAATATTAAGTTTTAATTTTTAAAAGTTTTTGATTCCATACTTCATTCCTTGTGATTTATTTTTATTTTATTGTAAATGCTATAGTTTTACAAATAATGTATTATACAATAATAATGAAAACCTTAAAAATAATATGAAAACTTTTTTTGCTGATCTTTTCAAATTAAAAAGGGACTAAATAGAAGCATGTGGCTGCTCTAATTATTCATAAAAGAGACTCAAAATCATTTTTTGTAAATCTTCTGAAAAAGTTTTAATTTTTCAAAAAATATTAACAAATTGCATTTTCTGCCTTTGAGGAAGTGCATTTTTACAATAAAATACAATAAATTAGAGTGAACTACAAAAATGTAAAAATTGTAATTTTTATACGAAGTTTTTAATTGTAAAATTTTATAAAATTGTCGGAATACAAGTAAAAACGAATTCTTGTTTGTAATAGAATTATAGTAAATCAAAGTCTTTTACTTATGCACGTAATTTTTCTGAATTCCCTAAAACTTTTTCCTGAAAATTGTGTTTTTAGTTACAGATTTTATTATTTGGTGAAAAATTGAACAATTTTCGTGAAAAGACATCCATTTTGGTTGCAAATTCAACCATTTAGAAAATTTACTTTGTATTTAAAATCCATATTTTTGTCTTGAGAAGACAACTAAAATATTTTTAGATGAAAATTCAACTCTTTTTTAGAAAATTTTTTCATTTTGATTTGTAAATTCACATATTTTAGTAAAACTTTCAATTTTATATACAAACATGCAACTGTTTTGTTCAAAATTTAACAGTCACGTAAAATTTCCTATTTTTTACTTAAAATCTGTTTTAAAAGAGATTTTATTTATCTTCAAAAATATGAAAATGTTCCCTTAAAATTTGAAACTTTATTTTTAAATTTTGTGTTTTTGATTTTATAATTCACCTCTTTTAGAAGAAATGGCATCTTTCAGGTTAAACTGCAACTATTTGGTTAAAAAGTCAGTAGGTAAAAAGTCATATTCCTTAGTTAAATATTCTACTTTTTTTTTGAAAATTCATCTATTTTATACCAAATTTACTCATTGTTTAAAATTAATATTTTGTTTTAAAAATTAACTGAAATCTTTTCTGGATGCAATTTCAACTTAAAAATTATTTTTTTTTTATTAAAAATTCATCTATGTAGTAAAAGTTGTATCTTTTTGGATAAAAATGCAACTATTGTTGAAGAATTATACTTATTTGGTTAAAATTTCTCCCTTTTTATTGAAAAAATTCTTTTTTTATTGAAAATTAAATTTTTTCGTAGAAACATATCTCATGTTTAAAAATGCAGCATTTGATCGGGAACAGTCAACTTAAATCTTTTTTAACAGCAAATTCAACTATTTTTTTGAAAATTCATCTTTTCGATTTGAAAATTTAAATTTCTTAGTATAAATACAAATTTTTTAATATAAAATTTCATTTTTTTAAATTCTTCTTCTGCGATTGAATTTTTAATTATTTTTTTGGAAAAATTGGGCTGCATCACTTTGTTAACGAATCATTTTTTAAAAAGATTTATATTATAAGATAAAAATTCATCTCTTCAGTTGCAATTTGAAATATTTTTTTAAAAATTAATTTTTTCTAATTGATAATTCAACTACTTGGGTGAAAGTTAACCTACATTTTAAAAAATTATTAAGGCTTAATTCTGGTTAAAAATTCAAGGGTTTCATCAAAAAGCCTTTCTTTGTTGTTTAAAATTGATTTTTTAACGGAAAATGTAACTTTTCCTTTTTTTTAGTTTACCTTTTTAGTTGAAAATTCTTCTTTTCTGGTAAAAATATAATTTTGTGCGCATATAAAATTCAGTTTTTCTAAAGTCATATTTTGGTTTGAATATTAAATTGTTGTACAGAAAATTCGTCTTTCGGTTTGAAAGTTCAACAATTTAGAAAAAGTTTGATTTATGTTTAGGGTGAAAAATCTTATTGTGTTGAAAATTCGTCTTTTTAATTAAAACTTTTTAAATAAATTTCATCTTGTTTTTTTAAATATAAACATTTTTGTTTTAAGTTTATCTTTTTAGATTGAAAATGTAACTATTATGTTCAAAATTTAATTATATTGTTAAAAAGTCCTTTTTGACACTAAAAAGGAATTTTTTCTTTAAAAGAAATGGATAAATTTGAAAAATGTTAATTAGCACTTGAAATACTGTTTTATTCCGTTTATAAAATATTCTATGTTACAAATATTACAAGATTAAAATGCTGGTGCTTCAATGTTAATAATCAAGGAAAAAAAAATTATTCAAAGAAATATCAGGCAATTTTGAAAATGAAGTTCTCGCGAACCCTGCCTAATCTTGTTATTAGTTAAAAAGAAAGCTTAAAATTAAAATTATTTCTTGAAAAAAAGATCCTACTCCATATTCACTCCATTGGGAAACAGTGAAGATGGAGTAGGATCTTTTTTCAAGAAATAATTTTAATTTTAATTTAAAAATATTATTTTCCACCTAGTCTTATTAAGACGTTAAGCATTTTCTGTTGTTAAAGATTCTTAACTTGATTGATATTGTGTAGATTTTCTGCCTTCATGATTTGGAATTCGACTATTTCGTTGAAAAATTCACGTATTGTATTAAAAAATTTATTTTTTGATAGATAATAACCTTTTTCTTTGGAAGTTAATCTTCTTGTCCATAAAATTCTTATTTTCGGTTACAAAATAAAATATCCCAGTTAAATATCTCTCTGCTTGATCTTTCATTTTTTAACGAAACATTTTTTTATTAAATTTCTGGTTAAAAATGATATTTCTTAGATGCAAAATCGTCTTTTTAGGTATAAATTGACCTTTTTAGTGAAAGTTTTAATTATTCTAGTAAAAGATTCATAATTTCAGTTAAAAATTCAACTATTAATTTAAT
>NC_046659.1:110670489-110672734 GCF_010883055.1 Belonocnema kinseyi
AATGATAATATTATAATTATGTTATATTATAATAGTCTTCTTCAAATCTTGATCCGCATTTGAAAGAAATCAAAGAAATGGGTGATTTTGGAATTCATCTCGTTTGGATAAAAACTTAATTATTTGATTGAAACATCAATTATTTTGTTGAAAATGTAACTATATTGTAAAAAAGTCCTCTTTTCTATCAAAAGTTCAACTACTTTGTTAAAATTTTTATTTCTTTTATTTGAAGGTTTATCTCTTTCGTTGTAAAATACATTTTTGTAACTGACATTAAATCTATACTTTTCGGTTGAACTATCGACTGCGAATATTTTTTGGTTGCAAAGTCGTTTTGTTGTAAATGCAACTATATTGTTAAAAATTTAAATAATAATTTTTGGTTGGAAAATTCGATTATTCACTTAAAGTTGAACTACTTAGTAAAAAAATTAATTTTTTCTTATTTAAGATTCATAATTATAGTTGAAAATTCAACTATTCGCTTTTAAATTAGGTTAAAAATTCAGCTTTTTTGTAGATAATGCTCTTTTTGACTTTTAAATTAAATAATTTATTAAAATTAAATTGACCTTTTTTAGTAGAAATTTAATCTTTTTGGTAGAAAATGTATTATTTTTGGTCAAAAATGCAAATGATTGGTTAAAATATGAACTGTACATCTTCTTGGGTTTAAAAGTCGATTATTTCACTAAGAGTTGAACTACTTTGTAAAAAAAATACGTTTTTTTTAACAAGGTTTTATAATTATGGTTGAAAATTTAACTATTTGGTTGAAAGTTTAACTCTTTGATTGAAAACTCATATTTTTCGCTAAAGAAATTCAACTTTTTGTAGATAATTCGTCTTTTTGACTTTAAAATTAAATAATTTCGTTGAAAATTCATGTATTTTCTTGGAAATTTGTCATTTTTGTAGATCATTAATTTTCTTGGTTGAAAATTAATTTTATTGGTTGAGAATTTAACAACTTTGTTGAAAATAAATTTTTTCCGTTAAAAATTATTATCTTTATCTGAAAATGTAATCCCCAGGTCGAAAATGATGACAAAAAGTTAGATATCAACTCTCAAACAGTTCTTAATGGGTTAGGTTTCACATGTGCTGACGTTCGGAAAACAACGAAGGAGTAAGAGAGATAGATCAAACTTCTGCCCCTGAGCGACGTGTAGCGGGGGAAAGTACTACACAGCCATCTAACGAGCCCACAAAACAGGATCAAAGTATGTGTCTTCACGGTTGCCTACATTAGTGACCACAGCCTGCTGGCAACGCGTAAGTAAGGTGCATGACGCACGTCACGCATGCTCTCCCCACTTCCTTGGGAGGGGACCGAATGATCGGTCTGTAATTACAGATGTCAGTTAAGACGGTTGCAAGTGTGGTGACCATTTGTCTACTAGCAAATCAGAGTCGCCTCCCCTCTTCAACTAGAGTGGGGATAACTTCATCCTTCCCGATGTACCAAGTCAATCCGGTCGCCTAAGATGGGAGTTGTTGCTCCGTATTGTTAATTTATAGGTCCTTGGGTTAAACGCCTACACTGTTTCTCTTCGCGGCCGTAACTAAACACGTTTTCCCCTGTAGCCTTGTGTATAAAGTCTTATTTATTTTTAGAGTGAAAAATCTTTAAGTGTTGAAAATTCGTCTTTTTTAAATAAAACTTTTTTTTTATATAAATTTAATCCTTTTTGTTTCAAAGATAAACATTTTTGTTTCGAGTTTATCTTTTTAGGTTGAAAATCCATTTTACGTCACACTAAAAAAACAATGCTTATGAACTGACTCAAAAGTGACTTTCGAAGACCTACGGCAGCATTCTGCTTGTAAACAATGATTTTTTGTCCATTCAAAAAATTAAAAATATTATCTCCGCAACAAATGAAAGTTTTCAGATAAATCTCAGTGACGTTTCTGATATTGTAGTACTTAATCTAAATAAACGCAAATTAAGATACAATATAATTTTCGCTTTTTTTAGAGTTTAGATACAATCCAATTTTCCCCCACATTACATATTATTTTTAATTATACATAATGTATTATTATATATTGTTAGTAGTTTTTTAGCAGAAACTTAAAAATTTTTTTTAGGATTTGTTATTCGGAATTTTTAATTGCAATAAGTGGAATTTTTAGTTAAAAATATTACTTTTACCAACAACAAAACAACTTTTAAAAAAATTGAATTTTCAAACAAAGTGATGAACATTTTAAATAAAATCGAAATTATTTAATTAAA
>NC_046659.1:110672834-110693075 GCF_010883055.1 Belonocnema kinseyi
TTTTATACTTGAAGTAACGTAACCTCAAAATACACGCATATAAAGAGGCGCACTTTATATAAAATATAAAGAGTATTCAAATCATGAGAATCGCCAGCCCAGCATCAAAATCTGAAAATATTAAAATCCCAATCTCTTTATTTCATTTCAAAGCAGGTAGAGATATAAATAGAAACCGCCGAAGTGTTCCGACCGGCAATCGTGCATTTTCGAGTTTTCAAATTCAGGAGAGGAGAAATGGGTTGCGCGCGCAACCCAGGCATATATATCGTCTCTTACCATATTCAAACGGACATAGACGTGTCATAGTATTGGATCACGTCTCGTTTCAGATCTGGGATTACTGATTACATTATCTACAAATCATTTGGATATAACCTCAAGCATCTATTATCTTATTTTAAAAACTTGCGGGCTCGTTTGATGGCACCACCGTCGATTATCGGTCTGCCCTTCTAAAGCATTGAGTAACCACAGTCTGGTTGCCAGACCCTACAAGGTTGGACTGCAAACCCCGTTTACTGCAATCCAAGATACTCGTCTATAGCAAGTTTCTTGTCTATCCCACCACTGATGGTCACATGTTCCGCATAGCCAATGACAGTGCGTAAGCGGAAATTTATTGTGAGATCACCTTCAGGACACATGGAGTGGAGGGATCCCCTCGCCAGTTGCAACAGCCGACGTGTTTACGGTTCGAAGGTGTTGCAATAAACGAGGTTTGACTGTATTTCAATTCGTTTTCCCTCTGGCGCTCATTATACCGTTGTTACGCTTAAACTTTTCAAATTTGCTTTCGCTCCGCGACTAATTCTATACCGCCTTCACTCTCGGCCAGTCAATTTATCTCTAAGGACTCTTTACCTTAGAAAAATAAAAATGAAATGTAGGGTTCGTTGAAATAAGTTTATAAAAAAATCAATATATTTGTGCTTTCAGTGTCAAGGTCAATGTACCCGACGGTGGACCATTCGCAGGTAGCAATGAACGCATATGCGCCGTTACCTCCCCTTCAGGAGGGATCTTCAAGTAATGCTGGAGCAACATCAAAAAAATATGCGCTGGTGTACGCAAAAGACGACAACGAACCTTGTACACCAGCGTACAATAACTACGGAAAACTTCGTTCTTTTCATTATGGTGGAAAAGTTCATATGGTCGATAATATTTTAACAGAAGGTAAACACGATGATTTAAAGACGAAAATAGAATCTGGAGAAAAAATCAGGGAATTCTAATTAAAATGTCTCGTTTTTTTCAAATTGATGGCCCAGATGCATTGAGGACACATTATGGCGGTCCAGAAATTTTTTACTGAATTTGCATGCATATCGCTAAAAAAATCGTTTAAATTCACACCAAAATTTGATATAATAATTTTTTGTTCAATAACTATCCTTTGAAAATTATTTTTATCGCTTGTATCAGTTATCCAAAAATTAAATTATTTCATTTTAATGACTTTTTTTCAACGAAAAAAACTACGCATCCTATCAAAAATGATTAGTAGCGAATTTGTTGTTTCTCTTGGGTGAACGACTGTTATTTGTTTTTTCCGTTGATTGTGTTGATTAACGCAAAATTTCATTAGTGTTTTTAATGTTGTTTTTCATGAATGAAACAGAAACTAAGTTTTTTATCAAATAGTAATTTATAAGGAATTTCCAGAAAATTTTTGAATTGCACAATTTATGTTTAATATGATGTCTTTTTCAACTTGAAATGCTTATTTTCTTTTGTTTTTTGGAATTTTGTAAATGCTATAATTCCAGTATTTTTTTTTTAAAGTCAGAAATAATTTTTTGGCTTTTTGGTTACTACAAATAACTGTACGTAGAATTTTAAAATCTTAAGTCTCATGTGCTGAAACCTCGGAATTTTTCGTTTCACCTAGAACGGGCCCAGTAGCATCTAACAAAGTTTAAACTAAAATATCTCCGCTCTAAACAGACTTGGCTCCATTTTTTAAAATTATAGCCCAGTTGAAAAAGTTGATATTTTAAAAATATGTGTGAAAATTAATTGTGCATGATAAATATTTTGCAAAAAATAAGGAAAATGGGAAAATTCTTAAAGTTTATATTTAAATAATTATTTTTCGACACAGAAAATGAATTCTTAACTAAATACATAAATTTTTTATGCTTTTTTGTTTTTAAAAAACATTTTGAATCAAATCTATTACAGAACAGTCAAATTTTCTAGCACATTGTTTAACTTACTACCTATTAATTATACAAGATACACAAAATTGTTTCGGGATTCTGATAGGTATACTTCATGCTTTTAGGGTCAGTAAACACGAATCCATTCGCAGAATTGACCCAGCACGTCAGGATTCGCTGTAAAATGCAAAAAAGTTAAAAACCGGGAAATTCTGCATAAATTTCGTCCCCAAACCCACAAACCCCAAGTTAATATGCCTCAAATCCACAAACTAATAAAGCTATAAATCCACAAACCCCATACTAACAAGCCCCAAACTCTCAAGCTTCACATCAATAAACCGAGAAAGCCCAAACCAGCAAGCTCCAAACTCAGAATCTCCAAACCCGCAAACTCAAAATAGACAAGCTCATATCAACAAACCTACAAACCCCAAACCCATAAGCCCCAAACCCACAAACCACAAATCAACAAGCTCCATATCCACAAACGTACAAAACCTAAAATCCACAAACGCCAAGCTCACGAATCACAAACCCAGAAACTACAAACCCACTTGCTTCATATCCACAAACGTAGAAACCGCAAACCCATAAAACTCAAACCTACTAACCTCTATTTCGCAAACTCAAATACCTCACAGCTTATAATACCAATTGACAAATTGGCATAATTTAGTGTTGATGAGTTTGGGGTTTGTTAGTTTGAGTTTGCGAGTTTGAAGGTTTGTGGTTTTGGATTTTGCAGGTTTAGTGTTTCTGAGCTTGGTGTTTGTGGGTTTGTAGGTTTAGGGTTCCTTGGTTTAGGGTTTGTACGTTTGTGGATATGGAGCTTGTGGGTTTGGGGTTTGTGTGTGTAGGGTTTGTAAGTTTGTGGATATGCAGCTTGTGGTTTTGGGGTTTGTGGTTTATGGGTTTGGGGCTCATGGGCTTGCAGTTTGTGGGTTTGGGGTTTATACGTTTATGGGTATGGAGCTTATGTTTTTTGGGTTTGAGGTTTTTGGATTTGGGATATGTACGTTTGTGGATATGGAGCTTGTAGTTTTGGCGTTTGTGGGTTTGTGAAAATGAAGCTTGTGTATTTGGAATTTGAGGACTTCGAGCTTGTGAATTTAGATTCGTGGGTTTAGAGCCTTTTGGTTTTGGAATTGTGGGTTTCTTGATATGGAGTTTGTGGGTTTCTTGATATGGAGTTTATGGGTTTAGGGCTTTCTTGTTTGGGGTTTGTGGGTTTATTGCAAATCCTGCGTTGCTGGCTTACTTCTGCGAATGGATTCGTGTTCAGCGACCCCAGAAACATAAAGTATATCTATTTGAATCCCAGTACACTCCCCAAACCATTTTGTGAACCTGTGTTATCAACAATTATTGTTCAGTTTTCATATAAAAGGGATATAATTTCTACAAATAAGTTAACTTTCAAACCAGCAGTTGAATTTTAACTAACTCCGAAGAAATGTCTGGACCCGCTAGTGGGTCGTCAAATGATTAGTGTATTTCTACGGATTTTCAGGACGAAAAATTCGTAAGAAATTCGTCTGGGATTTTTTGGCATTTTGCATTTAATTTGCTTCGTTATTATTATGTATACTGCGCACCCTTATTTACAAAAAAAGATAATTATTGGACACTCTTAAATGGTTGTATTGTTTAAATTCTTGCATAATATGCAATTTATAAAAACTCAATAACAGTCGATTCGTATCTAATACAAAATATTCTTTCACTTATTGTAGCGGAGATACCAAGCACTCTTTTGTGTATTTTTCTTTTAAATTGGCTTTTTCTTTTAGTGGTGCCAACGTATCTTTGCCATTACGAGTAGCTCTAATCTTATATTTTTTTTCAATATGTAAATAATTTAATTACTATATTTTTCTTATAGAGAAAGATCTGAACGTACAAAATTTTGCTAAAGGCATTGATATTTATCGTGACAATAGCAATGGAGTAGGAATAAAAAGGGCAACACACGATGAATATAAGTTTATGACACCAAAGGGTAAAATTTATACTTTAAATACGTAAAAAATAATCTAAAAAGATAGAAGAAAATTCTGTCTGAAACCTTCTTAGCTTATCAAGTTACTTTTCTGTGAATTGACTGATCTGTTATCTTATAAAACAGCTTTTGCTCAAATTAAAGTTTGCATACAGTCCAGGCATTTGAATGGCACTTAATCTCAAACAGATGAATTTTCTGCGAACAAGAAAAAACTATAAATAAATACAAGAATTCGAAACGAAATGGTCACATTACAAATTATAAATAACTTTCTGGCAAAAAAGCTGAAATTTCAACAAATCATATACATTTCTAAACAAAAATATTTTAATTTTTTTTACTTAAAATGATAATTTTTTTTCCAAAAGCGGAATACTTTTAGTTTTTATTAAACAGAATAATCATCAGTTTCAAAAACAGTATGATACATAAAAGTATAATTTTCTATCAAACAGTGAAATTTTATATTAAATTGTTCAATTTTCAAGCCACAAAGCCGAGTTTTCTGCCGAAAAGACGAATTCTCAATAAAATTCATACATTTTTATTCAAGTAGATGCATTTTTAACTACAAAAAAATAAAAAAATCTGGAACAAAAAATATAAACATGCACAAATTTTTCAATAAAATAGCTATATTTATCAACTAAGGAAAATTAATTTTTTACCTAAAATGGAAAATTTCGAATAGTAGTTGAAAAAAATTCATTTCCAATTTAAAAACTAATGTTACACCAAAAACTTAAATTTTCTGCCAAACAGTGCAATTTGCTACCAATTTATTAAATTTCCAACCCAAAACACAGAAATCCACACAAAACAGTATAATGTTTCATCTAAATAAGAATTTTCAAAAATGTAGTTCATTTTCAATACAAGCAGGCTTTCTATAAAAAGGTATTTTTGTAAAAAAAGGTTGACTTTTTAACGAAGAAGATTAATTTTCTAATAAGAAAATCATTTCCCAATAAAATAAATTATTTTTAACCACATAGTCGAAATTTTATTAAAAACTGTTATTTTGCTACCACGATGCTTAAATTAAAGAAAAAGTACCTTGAGCTTTAAGCATGTCGTTGAATTTTCTACCAAAAAAAGAAGAATTTTCGACAAAACCATTATTTCCATGCAAATAGTTAAATTTTTAACCAAGAAGATTGATTTTTTAAGACAAGAAATTTTTTTGAACAAACTACATAAATTTTTAACAAAGAAGTATATTTTTTAACAAAGATACTTCAGGTTTACCTTAAAATCAAATATTTAAAAATTACTTAGGAATTAAAAAAAAAAAATTTTGTGCAAATAATATAAGCTTTGTACCAAATAATTGAATTTTCTGCGAAACTGTTAAATTTTCAAGAAAAACAGACAATTTTTCTACATAAAAAATGAATTTTTAACAAATAAGGTCAATTTTAAATTGATAAAGACAAATTGCCAATAAAACACATAATTTTAACAAAATAGCTGATATATATATATTCTTAAAAAAATACATAAATTTTAAAACATGATGGAGCATGTTTCACAGACAAGATTAAATTTCCTCTGAAAGAGACCAGCAGTCAGCCATCAAAATGCATACATTTTTAATAAAATCGTATTTTCTACCTCAAACGATGATCCTGCAACAAAAAATAAAATTAATAACGAAATGTGTGAAAGCTCTTAATACTTTAAAGTTCTGTTTTGTGTGAATAATCTAGCTATAAATTGTTTTTATATTTATTTTATTACCCTCAATAACTTGATATAATAAATCGTTAAAAACTAAGCGTTGCTACCTGCAGTTTGGATTTTATGCTAGACGCTAGACCTAGTTCACACGTTAAAAAACTAGCAGATTCTTAAACTGTAAAGGCAACTGTCAATGTTAATCAAAATTCAATCAAAGTTTCTGTAAAAATAATCTTTTTACATTAAAAAATTATACATATTTAAAAACACGGAACGAAAATGTAATTTTAAAAAATCGGCTGACTCACAGTAAAGCACACTTGACAGAGCTGTTCTAATTTAATGTTCTTTTTTATCTTACATCAATTAATATATTTTTCTTTTATTTTCAGCTGGTAAATTTTCTATAAGAAGAGAATTTAAACCCCAGGCAAATGATTTCCTAGCAAACGGTAGACATCCTTATGGATACATTTATCCTACGGGCAGGCTCTGTTTGTTTATTTGGAAATCTCCAGATGAACATGAAGCTGCAGCTACAGCTACACATGCATCCTCATCTGCAACTCCGAGTACTCATAATTGAAAACAATCAATTATTTTTTCTAAATTTTTACCTCGACGAACCTTGCCTGTCCGCTGCTATCGCTTTGCAAAATACCTGGTTACTTGTCGGTTCATCTTTTGTTTTTTCTGTTAGAGTTTGTACGCAGATGTTGAACGACTCATGGGCACCCATGCATTTTCCGTGAGCTGACATTGCCTTGATCGATGCCCATGTGTTCTCCAGGCTTCTAATTTTTCTGTACTTTCATTGCCTTTTTCAGTTACTTTAAATGTTTATCATGATTTTCTCGTAATATATTGATAACCGGAGCAACTAACGATATCAGCGAGAAATTTTCTTCCTTTAATTATTTAAATTAAGTAAGCATTTTCAATTAGACAGGTTTTGCTCAATAATTCAAATTATATTTAAAGTCAGGAAAATATTTGATTAGTGCGTTGCCCTTGAAAAATCCTCAAAATGTAGAGAAAGCCTCACAAAGCCAATCTTCCATATCGGCTTGGGAACCAGTGAAATACAACAATAAAGGTTGCATGTGTCAGCCACAGATCCATTTTTGATTGATCAGAATTTGCTGTGAGTACATCGGACAGGATTCGAATGGTTGATAACTCGTACGTCGTAAGTGCTCTGACTCGAAGATTCGTTAGGCCCTTAATTATAATAGGATTTCATTTATCTATTGATGCTCATGATAGATTGATAGAATCAGGTCTATCAGGCGTATCAAATTGATCGATCAAACAATTTGCGCTCTATGACACCAATGTCACAGAGCTCGAACCCACTTTCCTGTCCGACAGGAATTAGTAGGATACAGAAGATGGATACAGAAGGCAACTTCTCCATCGCAGCCTCTAGAAGTAAAAAGCGAAAGCTTGCCAAATCTTCTGATAATATTTCGGACAGCGCCACCCGTGTTAAATCTTCGGACACCTCAATCAAAGGTAGTAGTAGGACTTCAAAAACGTCAGTCGTTAGCATCGATCTGTCAGATTCAAAGGCAGTCCCCAATAACCAAAATCCTAATACTAAAAAGCCTACAGGACCGGGAAAAATACCCCTAATTCATGTTATTGTAGATGAGGGTAACCACCCCTACGCAGTCCTATATAGGCTACTAAAAGGTCCTACGCAATATAACCCGACAGTATTCATTCTCATATTAGATATTTATCCCGTCAGATTCGCATATATGGAAGATTACAGAAAAATTATCTTGAAACTAGAGCTGCAAGGCTTTCAGTATTACTTATATAAAAGTATTGATTCTCCACCCATTAAATTAGTCGTTCCAAATATCTCTGTCTCGTTTCCGGAGGACTCAGTTATCTACGAAATCAAGGCGGAAGGGTTTGCAATCACGTCAGTTGCTCGGATGAGGAACCGAAAAACTAAAAAGGCATTACCGTTGCTTCTGGTGACGTTGCCGAAAACCCCTAAAGCAGAAGAGCTTCTCAATTTGCAGTCTTTATTGCAGAGTTTTGTGTTTTTTCCCCGCTCGCGGAATTTTTTCCCACGCATAATCTACGTCACTTAAAACTCCAGTCAAGTAAATTTCTGTCAGATTATGTAACAATGCCCGAACGGATAACACACAACTTCTTCCATTCCGATCATTCTTCGGGGAGATCATTAATCGAGAGTGCGCAACTGATGCGGCAAAGCCACGCCAGTCGCCCACTTCCGTGCCTGGATTTCACAAGAAGGGGCGTGATTCCTGTCGTCAACGCATGTCACCTGCTGAGCCTTGCTTCTTCACTACCACTTAGGATCATCAAACGGTTAGTCTCGTTCAACT
This sequence comes from Belonocnema kinseyi, assembly GCF_010883055.1. Classification (NCBI taxonomy): domain Eukaryota; kingdom Metazoa; phylum Arthropoda; class Insecta; order Hymenoptera; family Cynipidae; genus Belonocnema; species Belonocnema kinseyi. The sequence continues at coordinate 110,681,054 of NC_046659.1, forward strand.
AATTAATGTTTATTGAAATAGCAGATGTTACCATTTTAAGCCCATCGATGGCCCATAGGGCTTCGTAACATGTCCAGATTCGGCATTATAAAATTAGTTAAATTTCTGTATTTTCTTTGAAGAATGGTCGGCAACAATGTAAGATTCATTTTTCCCCAATTTCAGAAGTCAGTCGTGTCCAGTATTTAACGGTCGACAGTTACCGTACTTGAAATTTACGCCCAACGTATTTTGCTCGCAAAACTCCGGTTGTATTGTTTGTTTGAATAAAAATTAATTTTTAAGTGCAATTAAATTTTGTTATTGAATTCAATCCCTCTCATCTTAGGATCAGAGATTTCTGCAAGTAGTATTTGTTTTAATCTCGATGACGTTTTGTAACGAATTATAAATTTAATTTACTGACCATAATATGTGGAACAAGTTAACATGAAATTTAAGAAACTGCTTGCTATTAGATGATCTGAAAATGCACTTTAGACTATAGACCTACAAAGTCGCTAGTAAATATTGTTTGATAAAACACACAGTCCTTCTATTTAACATAAAAAATTGAATATTCTGTTGAAACATATAGTCTTGATCAAACCTTTTTTTCGATTGAAAGAATCTTTCTTTTAATTTAATTTAACTTGATAAGGAAATTTGAGCTGTATATGAACTCTGTATTATCATCAGTGTAGTTACTCTCATTCTCGTTCTACCCCCTCCACTCGAGTATCCAGTTCGATCCTGTCACGGCAACACACATCAATGATTTTTGGAATAAGGGAAGTGCAAGTAGGAGTTATTTGTCAAAAGCCGCGTATAAAGAATTTGTTGATGTAATTGTGCGTAACGTTACTTCAGCTATAATTTGAGAAGTATAAAATGCTAAATATTTTTCCATAATAGTGGATTCAGCTCCAGACATATCTCACATTGATCAATTGTCGTTTGTGTTAAGATACGTGAAAGCTAATGGCCAATATGTTGAATGGTTCTTATTTTTTATCGATAATGCAGGGCATAAATCAGAAGATTTGACTGGTATCGTTTTAATAGCATTAGAACATCTTGAACTGGATATTAAAAATTGTAGAGGGCAATCGTATTGTAATGCGGGAAATATGTCAGGACAATCTTCCGCCCTTCAAGCTAATATCAAACTGGTAAATGATCTTTGTGACTATGTTCCTTGTGCTAGAGATTCTCTTAATTTAGTTGGTCTGCACGCTGTAGAGAGTTGTCCCGAAGCATCCTTATTTTTAAATAGCTCCAGCTGTATATAACGTTTTTTCTGCGTCTACAAATCAGTGGAAAAAGATCAAAGAATGCGCCCAAGGACAATCGATGACTTTAAAATCTCTATCAACTAGAAGATGGTCAGCTCGTGCTGATGCCGCTTCTGTAGTAAATAAATGATCACCCCAAATTATAGAATCGTTGAGCGCAATGAAATATAATGTTCATGAAAACGCAATCGCGAGACAAGAAGCGAAAAGTATTCAAATGCAACTAGAACCGATCGAAACTTCGTTCATGCTTTCTTTGTGGGATTTTTTGCTTACATGATTCGATTTAGTCAACAAAAACCTGCAAGACGTCAATATGAGCATCGTCGAACTTGTTATGCAGTATCGAGCTCTGATAAGAATATTTGAAGACACTCGAAAACAGTTTGATTACTATGAGAACAAAGCGTTAACAGCCCGAGAATATTATAGGGTGAATGCTTACAACGTAATGCTAGCCAGTTTAATGGACGAGTTAAAACAAACGTGTCCGGCGTACGAAATCATCAACGTCCGTCATCACGAAGTTTCAACATTTAGATAATTTTGAATTTCGTAAAAAATATGAATTGCTTAGGCTTGTCTTCCAGTCAGATCTTGAGTGGGCATTAGGAGATGAATTTGTACATTTTCATTCGTATTGTAAACTAAAATATGGACAAATCGTCACCGTTAGCTTTGACGCGATTCCTCAGCTCAAATGATCTGTATACTACCTTCCCGAACTTCGAAACAGCATATCGAATGTTCATTTAAATTAAATAGTTTAGGTCTTTTGTGTATTGATTCAGATATATTCTTGTCTTTAGATTGCGAGGAAATCATCACGGAATTTGCAGTAAACAAAGCTAGGCGCAAATGTTGTCTACGATGAATTATATTCGTGTTATCATCAGAAACAGATATTATAAATACATTTTTAAAAAGATTTAATGCCAAATGAGTATTTATGTTTGATCTCCACGAGTTAGTTTAGTATGTGAAAAAGAATTTCATATACCTTTTAAATCTATTAAATTCCTGGCAATAAAGATTGAATTTTTTTTAATCATTAAAAATATCTTAAAGTATTTTTGGATTTCATTTAAATATTGTCTAAGCACATAAAATATACCATAATAATTTGTAATATTTCTGAAATCTAAAGTCTTAGCACATATTTTGTTATAAGCGTAGCAACCTTTTTTACAGAATGGATCACAAAACTTTGCAGACGACCTTACACAGCTATAGGTTATGTTTCAGATTATTTTTTTCTACTTCAAGCTAGGCTAGCCGAGAAACATATAAACAAATATTAGAGTATAATAGTAATGATATAATAAAACAAAAGATTAACTTTTTTGTGGCGAGAAATCGGTTATGATATTATAGAACTGTTCTCTATAATTTCGGGACTAGTTGCCTGTGTAGAAATGGCCCGGTTTTACCCGACCTGAAGAAGGTTTCTGGCCAGAATCTGAGCGGGTCAAACCGGGATACTATTTTGTTAATTGCCGGGTTGGGATCTGTCCGAGTTCCCACCGGGAATCAGTCGGACCAAAAATGGTGCATAATACAAGTATCATAACCTCAAAAACATCTTAAGAAATATCCACAAACGACTTTTGGTTCTGCGGTTCCCAGACTTGCCGTGACTGCAAAATCGTTGATCAACTTCTTTTTTATTTTCTAACAGTTTCCCAGTGAATTATACTTTTTTTACGATTATTGCTTATTTTGAATGTATTTATATATTATCTTGAATAAGCAAAAAACTTAATAGGAAGAGAAATAACTTTTTCCGAACGAAGTTTTGAATTGCATTATCATGCTTGCACGTAATAACGATTCGGCGACTTCCGGAGTCTTTAATGTTAAAAGCGCAGTAAAACGTCGGTCGACGCCAGGTTATCTGTTAATATATTCGTTAAATTTGACAAAATTGCATCCAATTTACTGGAGCAAGCGGATTATTCATAAAGGTAAGTGCATTATTTTGTTAATAAGTAAGCCTTATTAATATTCTTTAACGTTAATGTTAAATCAATTTTCTTAATTGGTTTCAATGGTTAGGATGTCACGTGAAACCCCTGAAATTTATTTCATCTCTTGTTTAAAATCCTATGCATACTAAGTTACGCTTAAGGTGAATTTGTTATGCAATTTGACTGTAATTTCTTACCATGCAATTTCTTACAGAAACCTAAGAATTATAACCTATATTTTAGTAGATACATTGAATCAATGTTTGTAGTTAATATATTTATTATTCTGAATGCAGTTCTTAAATTAAAATTCCAACATCTTTTTATAGGTGGAAATAAGTGCTGACAAAGATTTTTATCTCTACCAGTTGGTAGAATATGTTCGCGGTAGTAAAAAGGCTTCAGTAAAATGTGATCGAGGATCCCAGTCAAAAACCGGTCGGATTCAGACCGGGTTATCCTATTTGTATCCGGGATCCGATCGGGTAACCCGGCCGGAAGCCGACTGGGTACACCCGGCCGGGATCCGACCAGCGCAACGTGACGAAACCAATCATAATCCGAACGGGCAGCCTGACCAGATTCCGGATACAAGCAGAGCAACCCTGCCGGAATTTGGCCCGAACACGGTCATCATTTCTACAAGGGTAACCGCAATGTAAAACAAAGACGATTTTAACTTTTTTTAAACTATCAAGCGTATCCTCTACCATAGGATTAGTTCTGTGCAATTTATTGGATATTTTTTATGTGTACAAAATAATTTGAAACGTTACGTGAAATAATTTAATTCTGTACAGGAAGGTAGAGTGTAGATCGTTGAATTAGAAACGCAATCTAAGCCTCTATTTTGACGCCCCAAATGGAAGATTTGGAAATGAGTGCCCATAGGAGCACTAAATTAAGGGCAAAAATCGTATAGGAATACCCGAGTCGAAATATAGGCCCTACTTTGTAGCTTTAAGTGGAAGCATTGTCCCTACTTTGCGGCTGTTTATTCTACTAGCTCCTACGTATCCACTCCTAAAGATATTTGCATTCTATTTTGCTTCTGTATAAGGTTCACCCCTACATTGAAGTTCTTGTGTCTACATTCTTGAGTTTCACTTATGTCTTCTTTAGAGCTCTATATTTTCTGTAGAATTTTTAAATCCTCTTTTAACCTTTTTTTTTATCTCTTTAACTCTTTTTTAACTTTTTTAAGGGCATGTGACGCAGCTAAATACCTATATTACCGACCACAGTTTTTCAGTTTTTTGAACCTAAGAACTTTTTTTTGTAAGTAAAATATCGAGCTGAAACTTCGGAAAATGTATTAGAGTGCAATAAAGTACGTTTAGATACTGCATTTTGGTAGAAACTTCACTGAAAATTATTTCATCCGTTTTCTGAACCTCAACATTTTTTGAACGTTCGAACCTTTTTTATACATAAAATATCGGTCTCAAACTTTGAGAAATGCAATAGCCGAAAGAAAACTACGTTTAAGTAAATGTTTAATGATAAAAGATGTATAAAAAATATATTTTAACAATCAATTCCAACGGCATCAGCCGGTAACGTTGTACACAAAAATACGAAACCTGGCGGCCACTAGGCGAGGCTCTAGAGGTTTCGTATTTTCGTATACAACGTTACCGACTGATGCCGTTGGAATTGATTGTTAAAATATATTTTTTTAATATAGGTATTTAGCTGTGTCACATGCCCTTAAACTCTTTTTAATATGTGGCGTCGTTGCCTCTACACCTGCGCGTTTAATTGGTTTTAAATAATGAATATTAAATTGATAACATCGAAATGTCTTCAAGAGGAAAGAAGTTCGGCCTAATCTGGTGCCTGCTAACAAAAGGAAAAAATGCAAACCAGCGCTAAGATTTTAAATATAGGTGTAAAAAGCCAGATCCGAAACACTCCAAAAAAGGTATCAAATACACGAGAAGAGACGTCAAAAGAAAAAGTTATGAAAGATACAAATCTGTTGTGCTAAGTTTTTTCTGTACCCCAAAAAATAACTCTGAATTAGTTACCACAGACTATGAAGGAATAGATTTTCCTTTCACACAATTTTCTTTTGAATTGATGAATCACGAAATGGAATGATTTCAGATTAAAAACTTAGAAAATAGGGCAATGTCAAATCCTTAAAAATGGAATATTTTGAGATTAGATAATTGAAAATTATTTATACTTAAAAGCGTTCAAAATTAAATAATAAAAAATTGCAAGCGTTTGAATTTGAACAATTATAAATTCAAAGCGATCAACATTTGACAATTTAATATTGAAAACTAAATTGAATCTTTCAAAGTTGAAGCATCTGAAATTTTATAATTTGAAATTATTATTACAGAACGAAATGATATTGTGAACTTTAAGCTAATTAGGCAAATTGTCATAAAATCAATAAACTAATTGAATTATACTAAACAAACTTTCAAATTAAATAAAAATTTTAAATGGGAAACATTAAAAATAAAAAAAAATTTACTCCAGAACCATGAAACTTAAAGAATTCGAACTTCATTTGAAACTGAAAAAATTTATATTCACCAAAAATTGTGATATTGAAACTTTTTTATAATAGGATCCTTTGAAATTTCAATTATTTCTGCTAAATTCAAATAAAATAAAAAATAAGAATTTTTAAATTGCTAATTAAACTTTCCCAAATTTAACCAATTTCCTTTAAATCTTAAAAACATAAAAAAAGTATAATTTCCTTTATAAAACAACATATTTTGCTATATTTTGTTTCTTAAAAATGTCATATTTTTAAACCAATTCATTTCTATATGTCAAGGGGTCGATCACGCCAATATTCCTGGTACATTCACTGAATATTCCCATACACGTATTCTTTTAATATTCTTGGTATTCTTGATATTCTTAATGATCTGAATATTTTTTGATATGCCAAAATATTCCCAAATCTCCCGAAATATTTACAAATACTCTGCTACATTCCTTAGTTTCCCTTTGCGCTTCACACGTTTTCAAAGATGGCACATTATTTTAAATGATTTTAAAAAATGTCAAGAAATTTGAAAAGAGTTTATGTATTATTGTATAATTAAAAAATATGTTTAAGTGTTTAAAAGTATTTTAATGAATCACAAAATAATTTAACGGGATTTAGGAAATCTTTTAAATTAAAAAAGATTACAGTTTATAAATGAATTTCAAAAGATTTTAAGTAATTTTAAAGAATTTTAAAAGATTTTGGAGGAATTCCAAAAAGCGAAAGAACTTTCGAGAGATTTTAAAGACTTTAAAATACTCTTTATGAGTTCGAAAGATCTTTAGTGATTCCGAGGGATTTTGTGGCATTTCAATCGATTTAATATAGTTTAAAAAGTCTGTAAAGGAACTTAAAATATTACAAAGCATTTTAAGTACTGTTTAAAAAATTCAAAAGAGTTTAAGGATCTGTATGTAATTTAACAAATATTTTTATGTATTTAAAGAGATTTTCAGGAACTTCAAGGAATTTAACGGGAGTTATTTGATTTACAAATTGCTTAAGTTTATAATCTAATATTAAAATATTTCAAATTGTTTAAAAGAGTTTAAGATATTTTTAATGAATTTAAGGGATTTTAAGTAATTTTGAATAATTTTAAAGGAATTTCGGTATAATTGAAATGAGTTTAAAAATTTTAAAGCAATTTAAAAATATAAATAATGTTTTTGAATTGTTTAAGTGTCTGGTGGCTGATTACAAATACAGTTACAAGAAAAACACAGAAGGCATGTCAATTTTTTCTACCTTTTTTCCATTTTGCAAACGTATTCGAAAACTTGGTATATCTCGATAATTCCTCTATTATGACAGAATCGTCAGTAAAACAATAAATTTGCAAACGATTCTAACTATTCAAATGCTGTCGTCTGCTATCCGCTGATTTCTATCTTTCGCAAAATTCATATTTGTCGTGAAAGTAGTCATTTCTTAAACAAATTTGTTTATTTTTTAATATTTTATTGATTCGAGGACCTCGCAAAACTTCGGATACTCGACAAGTTTTCTTTCTTTTGTTCGCAAATTCTTCGGAAAAAGTATATATTGAGTGAGTACCGTACCTATGAAAAAGAAGAAATCCTAAGTCGGATTTGATTAACACCCTTAAAGTCTGTTAAATTTTCTAAAATGCTCAGAAATTTGTGGAAATCCTATAAAATCTATTAGCTTTCTGAAAATATATATTGATTCTTTTTTAATTTTTTAAAATATCTTAAAAATTTTTTTTATTCAGTTTAAATCCGGTTGAAGCACATAAAATTTACAACAATAATTTGTAATATTTCTAAAATCTAAAATTTTAGTACATATATTATTATAAGCGTAGCAATATTTTTTACAGAATGGATTACAAAAATATAGCAGACGCCCTTGCACACGCGTGTGGAAATTTCCCCGGTTGGCCCTAATACAAAAAGGTTTCTGGTCGGATCCCGGCCGGGCTACCCCTGGCTGGGTTTCATGAACAGGAACCAGGCGGGAACCGGTCGGGCTACATTTTTCTCGAATCACGTAATCCGGGGCCGGCCGGTTACTAGCCGGGCCAACCCTGGTTATATCCCACGGTCGGGAGCAGGCTGGGCACTGGTCAGGTTAATGTTTTTGTAGAAATTACACATTTTTTTGAGAGCCGTGATATTATCAAAGACGTAATTATGGATGCTAGATGAATTATTATTCGAGAATTATAATTTAAAGATTTATAAGATCATAGAAACAAAAATGACCTTTTTTAAATTCATAAAAAAAAAACATTAAATTTTTTCGAATAATTCAACATTTTAAATTAAACTGTTATCGATTCTGCTATGTACAACTATAGAAATGATACAATTTTTATAAACTTTTATATATTCAGACAATGTTTAGCCTGTACAATTTCAAATTTACCGCCATATATAGCGCCTGCTGTGTCTGTCGTCTGCAGAGGCACTCAGTAATTTTCAGTTTTGCACCTGGAACGAGGATTCTCCTTGCACTCTCGTCGCGTCGTCTCTTCGAAGTTCGCAAATGAAATCGAGACTCGTAGTTAAAATCAACCTTATTTCAGTAATTAGTTTGAAAACCACACCTAGTGCACGAATAATTATTATTTTTAATTAAAATATAGTCTTGTGTATACAGTTTTTACTTTCTTCCTTCCTAACCTCAAATTACCACGTGGCATCCAAATTGCTATGAGATTCTGTAATCAGGGAATAAAATTCTACTCCAATGGTCTTGCCAGAATTGGTTCACTTGATTTGAGTTTTAAAGGTCACCGTAATATTTACGATGAACCTTAAAAGACAAAACAAGGTGGAAATTTCTCACCAGAAGCAACATTTGTTAACCACTTTTTGGCCGGATTACCCGACTATATGCCGGCCGGTATTAAAGCCGGTATCCGACCAGTTCACCGTGACGTTTTTAGCCGGATCCCGCCTGGATTCCCCGACCAGCGCCCGGCTTAAAGCGGGGCTATCCGGTTGTGATCCGGCAGGATCCCTGATTGGATTCCTACACGGGCAGCTGTGTAGGTTTTATATCATATTTTTTTCATACTTCAAGCTAGGCTAGCCGAGAGGCTTTAGGTTTTAGGAATGCGAAACTCATAGGGTTCGAATGCGCGGAAATAAAAAACTTTTATAGCGTGCGATTATAAATAGTGTAGTGATCGTGCAGTAGTAAATAATTCTGTGCTTAAACATGTAAACAAATGTTAGATTATAATAGTAATAATATAATAATACAAAAGATTACCTTTTTTGTGACGAGAAATCGGTTTTAAGTTTATAGAACTGTCCCCCTACAAATATTAGCCTGAAGAGCATTAAATTAGGGCCTAAATTTCGACTTGGGATGTTTGACAATTTAAAAGTGTCCAAAACATCTTTACCTAATTTTATGAAACTGTTAAATTTAGAATCAACTCTAAACACTGTTTCAATATCAAAATCTTTCAGAATTCTTTTTATTTTAAACGATAAGCTACCATGGAAAGGAATAGACATGAAAAATTGTTTAAACAGTTTCATAAAATTAGGTTAAAAGTTTTAGACAAAGTCCGAAAAAACCATAAAGTGATAGCAAAACGCCAGGTTCAGACTGGTCATGAACTAGACGGGATAAATGTTCAAGTTCTTCACCATGAGTCTAATAAATTTTGAAAGATTGGTGACTGAATTGTTCTCTAATAGGAATTAGGCCATGAATAGGTCATGAACTAGACGGGATAAATGTTCAAGTTCTACACCATGAGTCTAATAAATTTAAAAGATTGGTAACAGAATTGTTCTCTAATAGGAATGGAGGTAATAAATGCCTGAATGTAGTACTGACCTCAAATATTATAGTCCTTTATATCACATAATTTGAGATTGTTTAATTTGATTTCCAATTTTTTTAGACGCTTATTCTTACTAGTTGACCCTTATTGACCCAATTTGTCTGTTTTTGTCCGTCAAATTCAAGCACAGACAACTTTGTTAATTATGCTGGAAAAGATCTGAACATCTATTGGCGGGTATTTTCAAGTGTGTTCTTTCAGAAGTTAACCCGAAAGTTTCGAAAAAAGCTACCCCTTCCCATCCTGTTTTTCAACTAAAAAAAAACGTGATTTGTTAAGGTTTTTTTTTGAAATTGTGTTTTCGATAAGAAATAGATATTGCCAATAGCTGAAATCACAAAAATTCCGGCTCAAAATGTTCAAATAATAAAATTGCATACACAGAAAATTCATTTCTCATTATTAAGGGGTTGTAAGACCACTCCTAAAATAACATATTTATAAAAATCGCGGTTCTACGGATTGTTCTAAAAATAGCTATTTCAGCTTTAAAACATATATAAATGGGGGAAAACATATCATAAATAATAGAATTTATTTTGTTATTCAAGGTTAAATTTCGTTACCTCCCCATTAAATAGCCCAAAGGGGTGAAAATCAGCAGTTTTTCAAAAATACTATTTTCAATAACAAAGAATTGAAAATAAATTTAGTTCTGAGAATCAATAAAAGTTAAGTTTGAATTTGAAAAAAAAATTTTAATTCGTAAATATTTTATTTTAGGGATGACCGTACAAGCCCTTAATAATAAAAAAATTAATTTTCTGTTTCAATAACTTAATTTTTTAGATACTTTGAGCCGGAGTTTTTGTGATTTCAGCTATTTTCAAGACCTCTTTCGCATAAAAAATGCGATTAAAGAATTACCTTGAATAATCACGTTTCTTTCTTTAAACTGGAAAATAGGGTAGAAAGGGCTGGTTTTTTTAAATTTTCGAACCAGATTCTGAAAGAGCATACTGAAAAATACCCGCCAATAAATTTTCAGATCTTGTCCAGCTTAATTAACAAAGTTCTCCGTGCTTAAAGTTGACGGACATAAAAGGACAAAATGGGTCAATAGGGATGAAATAATCAATTAGATGAAATTATGAATTATATACAACTTCCATATTTTTTTCTATTGAACCCTTTACTTCAAAACTATAGTGAAACTACTGGTATTTTATTCTTTGTGCACCATCTTTTTATTTCTCCTTCTTAATCCAAAACGTTAAAATGGAGCAGAACTCAAGTTCTACTCCTTCATTTTAAAATAATTTTACCACTGCACAATCAATAAATTTTTATCATTTTTATGAAACATCAATCCAAACCGAAAAATTTACAATCAAATTTTTTTTAAAACGTCAAAAATTACGTCCAGGTAACAAAAAATTTAAATTATATTTTCTAACCTCACTTGTAACAAAATTAAAATTTTTTCATGTGAAAGAAATAGACGTAGAAATGATTATAGACGCGAAAAAGGATACTTAAATGATTAGTTAAAGAAAGTAAAGATACAATTAGAGCAGAAGAAGAGATAAAATTACAAAATGACTTTGAAGGAAGCAGAAAACTATTTTATAGAAAAATGAAAGGAAACAAAAGTACAGAAATTGTCAACATGAGAAATAGTAGGGGGGAAATGGTGTATTATGCAGGCGGAATACTAGAGGCTTTCAGAGACTATTTTAAGAAACAATTCGGGGATGAAGCTATAGAACACTACAGCTGCGATGTTGAACACGATGCGATGGAAAATTCAATTGAAAAAGTCTGTGTCACTGAGGTTAGGGATATAATTAAGAACTTGAAAAACGGTAAGGCTGCCGGGGTAAACGGTATTAACGCTGAAATGCTTAAACACGGTGGCGCGTGCATACCACATAGACTGTGCGAATTGATAAATTTATGTTTCGAGATGGGAGACGTCCCAGACGATTGGAAAGAAGCGATTATCATACTTTTGACAAGGTAGATAGAAGTAAACTTTGGGAAGTCCTGCAAGAGTATGGAGTCAACGGATGTATCCTAAAAGCTATGAAAACAATATATACAGGTACCAAAGCAAGTGCAGGAGTAAATAGGAATTTAAGTGACTGTTTCGATATTATTTAAGGAGTTAGACAAGGATGCGTTATGTCTTCATGGTTATTTATATTATTCATGGACAAGTGTTTAAGAATGGCTTTCTTCGACGAAGAGGGTGTGGATCTCGAAACAGTAAGGGTACGTGGGTTAGCGTTCGCAGATGATAAGGTTGTCATGGCAGAGTCAATAGAAGACTTACAAAGATTGTTGAATAAACTAGATGCAAGCATGAAGAGCATGGGCCTCAAAATTTACGCAAATAAAACAAAAACTATCGTGTTCGAAGGAAAGAGTGAGAAAACACTATGCAATATTTTATTAAATGATGAGAGAATTGAACAAGTTGATAAGTTCG
>NC_046659.1:110693175-110694256 GCF_010883055.1 Belonocnema kinseyi
CCGACTGTACTATACGGTAGCGAGACATGGACTCATCAAGAAAAAGATAAGAGTAAAATTAACGCAATTGACATGAGATTCATGCGCATAATAAGCGGGAAAAACCTAATGGACAAAGTAAGTAACGAGATAATTCTAAAGGAATGTGGTGCAGAAGAGACGCTAGTAGACACATGGGAAAGAAATCGGTTAAGATGGTTCGGACATGTTGAGAGAATGCCAAATGAACGACTAACGAAACAGGTGTATCAAGGTAAAGTAAATGGCAGCGTGCCCAGAGGTAGACCGCGAAAAGAATGGTTAGAATGTGTGAATGAGACCCTAGTTAGAACAGACATAAGAAGTCACAGAAATATGAAAGCCTGCATGAAAAAATGCATGGACATAAAAGAAGCTAGAGAAGTATGCCAGAACAGGAAAGTATGGCGGCAAATAGTTAATATAAAGAGCGTCAGTAGAGTGAATGACGCCTGAAACGAAGACCTTGTCTGCTAATGGACTCAAGTGGGGAACCTTACATAATGACTTCGTGAGGTTCTTCGCTTGGGGTGATTGCTAGAGAGATTGATCAGCAACCTGAGTCGGAGCAGTGTTGCGGAACGAACGTGTTATTTACTTAAATAGCACGAGAATTCTGAATCAATCTGAAAGATCTCTATCCCTTCCACACACTACTCCTTTCCCCTACCTAGTGAGTCACGCCTACCCCGAAAGGGAAATGGCTTAATGGTGTAATAATAATATTTTCTAACCTCACTTATAACAAAATTTCAATTTTTTCATGTCGTTTACGATTTTAAATAATCTATTTCATGAAATTTTAGAATATTTTTATCGTAAAAAATATTTTCTATTTTTTCAACAGATTAATGAATAGCGAATCAGAACCTGAGAGGATACAGTCTGTCAAGTTAAAGCGTGGGTAACTTTTTTGGTAAAATATTTTATTTAAACGCATGTTTCTACATGGAATTACATATGTCAAGGTGTCGAGCAAAATGCTTTTCTGTTAGTATTTTGTCCAATCACCGCCGGAGTCGATGATGGCCTGGCACCTCGAAGGCATGCTTTCGACGAGTTT
>NC_046659.1:110694356-110709838 GCF_010883055.1 Belonocnema kinseyi
GAGCTCTTCTTAATATTTTGACACCAAAATCATGTCGATACACCTTACCGACTGCGAGTAAAGCCACCCACGCTTTAACTTGACAGACTGTAGTTCTTTTAAATTTTACAACTTAAATCGACCTTAATGAACTTTCATTCCTGATGAGGAGAGTGTTGTACTCTCGACACGTTGAAAGTTTTATTTTCAATAAAAGATCTAACATCTATTTCTTCAACCTTTTTTCCTGAAGTAAGTCAACTCTACCAAAAAAAACACTATCTATTATATAAACAACTGAGACGAAAAAACACCAATATAGATTTACAATGAGTAAACTTTAATTAACAAATTTTCATATGGTGCTTCCTAAAAAAAATGTTTTTATATAATTTATTAGAAATATTTTTGCTCAAAATAGTTGATTAACTTTGATTTTGCAAATTTATAGCTGATGAGAAATTCAAAAACAATGGTTTTACAAATGTTTTTTTTTTGTAATGATTATACTTTGTACTTAAGATATGAAGAAATATGTGTTTTCTTGGTGGAAGAACAGACTCCCGGGTCTAGTAAATAAGGTTTTCAAATTAAACAGTTTTTTCCGGCTTAAGAAATATCGTAACTCCCCTTCCACAGAGTCTACGCACATAGGAATTGTCGAAATTTTGAAGGCTTCGTACTAACCGACAGTGGAAAAAACTGGTATTAACCGACAGCAATCAGTATATATACCACTGATAATTTTCACGCAGCATTATTCACCGTTCCAAAAATCTTGCTGAAAAAATGAAGATCTACATCAGCCCCCTGGCTCTCACCCTTGTGGTTATTCTGCACGTTCATGGTAAGAATACTCAATATAATTCTCAAATCGAAATATAAAATATAACATACTTCCAGAATAAGGAAATTGAACCAATTCAGCTAAACTTAAAAATAATCAATTAAGGTTATGTGAAGGCGGGGGTCACGTGACCAAACCTGGTCCTCAATTTTTCATTTCCAACTTACGTCTAAACGAAATGAGATGTCGTTCTGAAAGTTTGGGAAATGAAAGAGAAGGTATTAAAGTGCATGTTTCTGTATTGTTTTGTTGGAAATCGAAAAAAAAATTGAAGAAAATACAAGCGGAAGTTAGCTCGGTACTTTTCTGTCCCAACTTACGTCCACACGGAATGAGATATCGTGTTAGAAATGTTGGCACGCTAAATAGAAGGCTTGCGGGAATGTGTCTCTGGTCCTAAATAATTAGAATTGTGAAAAAAGTTTTTTTCTTTTAATTACTATTTTAGAGAAATACCAAGCGTGCTGTAAAACCCTGCAAGCAATTTTCAAAACAACAAAAATCGCTCACGAACATTATGCGCAAGTAATGCAAAAACTAATGTTTGCACTTGTAATTGAAATAAACAAATTTTTTCTGACATACATATCAACTCTTTGTAAATCCACAAATGATCATTCAATATTTCTTAACATTTGAGGAAAAAAATTTCCGCATTATTTAAGATTTTATTTTTCAATATGGGTGAAAAAATATCGATCTTAGAACTTTCTTAATTACCTGTTATACTCGTTACATGGCCTTAAAAAATTTGCGACGTTTTAATTTTTAAACTGTTTTTTTTCTGCTTTTCTAACAGAATGCGAAGAGATAGAACATTTTTGGCTTCAGATTCGCATTCTATAAAAAAAGGCAAACTGAATTATTCCCTTAATTGATGATGATCAAAATTAGTTTTTTTTCACTTCCCACACCCTAATTTTCTGAAATCGCAAAAAAAAGAACATTTATGCTTTCTGGTTCATATTCTAAAAAAGAACAGAACCTATTGAAATGTCTTTTAGACGTTTAATTTGCTAAATTTTCACCGGACAGAAATTGAAATATTTGAGTAATTAATACCCAATTTCATCCTTTTTCTGCTAAAAATGATTGAATTAAAATTTTTATATATAAACTCATACATTTGAAAATTGGAATTATTCGGACCCAGAGCTTTGAGATAGATAACGATGAATCGACACAAATTTGTTTTGCTTGAATGTTCGTCCAAATTGGCAGCATGTATCGTACCATGAAAATAGATTTATATGAAAGTTTTTTTTTTTTTTTTTTTGGTTCAAAATTATCTCTTCTGATTTTTTAAATATCCTCAATTTTAGGCACAAAAATGATCAAATTTGATTTGCCTATTCCAAAAATATTTCATTATTCCTTTCCAAATGTTGCATTTTAAATTGTACCCTCCTATTTTAACTATCTTACAGGACACCTATTATTCCAAATTATATTACAAAATTCATAATCACATAAATTTATTTATCGTTATTTTGATTTAGTTACTTTTTATGACAGTGAGATCTGCAAATAAAACAATTAGTTTAACCAAAATTACAACTGCTGTCAATAAATAAATAAAGTAATTTTTTCAAATTTCATTAAAGCGGCAATTTCTTTAATAATTTGTTTCTATATCACACATATTTTAATTTAAAATATATTTTATTGATTTTCTTCATGGTATTGTCGACAAATTCAACCTTAATGACAATTCTTATTAAAAACCGGCCATGAGAAATGTTATAGAACATTTCACAAGCTATAATTTATTTTTAAGAAGAGTTTTTGGTCACAACAGTTGATTTTTCAGCCCAAAAATATTGTTTCTTGACAAAACATTTAATTTACAGACAGATTATCAAATTTTTCAGTCAAAAGCAAAAAAAAACATTTTGTAAAAAAGTACTCGAATTCTCGACCAAAGAAATGAATTCTCAACTGTATAGTAAATCTTTATACTAGTATTATTATAATATTATTAACTTTAAGAGTGTGATTTTTCTTTTAAATCTGGAACGTTGAATTTTTCAAACGAAAACATAAATTAAAAGAAATTAAGTGGCAAAAGAAAAAAAATCAGTTTAAAACAACTAAGAAAATTGATCCAAATTCTAACCAAGCAGTTCGTTAGTCCGTAAAAATAAATTTTAATTAAAAATTTAAATTCTCATACAAAAAAGATAAATTTTTCTACTAAGAAATGTGAATTTTCCACCAGATACTTGAATTTTTAACCTACTTTGATTAATTATAAACCAACTTTTAAAACAAAGAATCAGAATTCTTATAAAACTTCACAAATTTTCATGAAGCAAAAAATTAAATTCTTAAAAAAAAAACAATTTAACTTCGAACTACAGATAAATTCAATTTTTAACACGAAAATATTAATTTTTCGCCAAAATTATGAACCTTTAACAAGTCATTTTAGACCTGATTTCGTACAATTTTTATTTGCATATCCTATCTAAAAAAATGCTATCACAAAATAATTTTTAAGCTTTTTTTTTACGTTTACGAAGAGATAAGTAAAATGACGTTATAGGCGAAAATTAACTACAAAGACAATTTTTTTTATTTTTCAGAATTAAAAAAAGATTATGCTAAACTGAATTTTTAGAGATTATTTAAAAATAGTTTGAAACAATTCCATAGATTTTTGTAAATTATCAAATAAGAATCGAAAATATTTTAACTCAGTTGTTGTGCCAAAAGTCAGATATCTGAAAAAGTAGTTTTTCTATTATTTTAAAATAAAAATATTATAAATGATGTCATTTCAAATGAAAAACATTATTTTTTATAAAAAATAATGAAATTGACTAAAAAAAACATTAATTGCAACAATGTTTTTAGCAACTGAATCTCTTCTGACTGTCGCTTCTTTCCAATTTTCGAAAAATAATTGCATTTCAACAAAGGGCGGCTTATTTTTCGCGGAAAAACAGTCTCTACAATTCTACTCTTAGCATTTTTTTTAATAATGCAGAAATTAAAAAAATAAGGAAAAATCAAATAATTCTGAAAGATTGGAAAGCTTAGAAGATCTGAAAAAATAATTATAACATTTTCTTAAGATTCGTATACAAATGTTTTATAAATTTTTTATTTCGAGAACTGAACTTTGGGAGAAAATTTAATTAGGTTTCAAAACATGTCAAACGACTTCCTCAAATTTTTATTGGAATGTAGAACATTTTAAAGCAGAATGTTTCAATTTCATGAGATTAAAAAATATTAAGAAAATCGAGTAAACTCATGAAATGTTTAGAAGATTGGAAGAGATTCAAAAAGGATATTAAATTTTAAGGTATTTCAAAAACTGTAGAAATTTAAATATTTTAAAAGAAAGCTTTAGAAGCTTAAAAGGAGTTTCAATATGTTTTAAGAAAATAAACAAAATTTTTTTTTTAATTTATGGGGAAATTTCTGCCGTAAAAATTTCCCGTAAAAATTAAAAATTTTCTTTTGGAAAAATTAATTTTCTACCAAAAAGCAAATTTTCAACCAGTTGAATCAAACGAAAAATAAACGATTTTTTAACGAAGTACGTTAATTCTAAACTAAAATTATGAATTTGCCACTGAATAGAAAAAATTCATATCAGTATTATTATAATAGTAGTAACTTTAAAAGTTGAATTTTCATCGAAATCTGAAACGGTTAGATCTTCAGAGAAAAAAATAGATTTAAAAGAAAAAGAATTTGTGACAAACAGAGATTCAGCCTAAGAAAATTGAAAACAAGTAGTTCAAATTCTAATCAAGCAGTTTTATATTCCGTGAAAAACTAATTTTTAATCAAAAAGTAAAATTTAAATAAAAAAAGATTTGTTTTTCAACTAACAAATTGTAATTTTTGTCCATATACTTGAATTTCCAACCTGGATTATTGAATTATGAAACAAATTTTCAACCAAAAAATAAGAAATTTTATATAATTTCATAAATTTTCATAAAGCATAAAGTCTGTTTTATTTTGTTATATTCTGGATTAATGTGATTTTACTGTTTACATATGCAAAGCGAAAATTAAATCGGTGTGTTAACCAATTATTTCTCCAGTGCAATCGCGAACAAAACAATATTACAGAAATCACTATAAACAGTGACTGTTTTCAGTTTTATTTATTTATGACAAATAATTTCACTTCCTCATGAAATTTATTTCTGATTCTTTCTAAACTTTATTAATAGAAGAGAACTTTTCAATTTAAAATGATTGTTTGCTATTGGGAAATAATTCTCTTCCTAACTTTTCTTGCTACAACACAATAATTTTTAAGCCTTTTTTACATACGAAGAGATGAGAAAATTTTTTTTAATTTTACAGAATTAAGAAAAACAGAAAAAATTTGGAGTATGGTGAAATATTAGAAAGTTTAGAAGATCTAAAAACATGGAAAAAAAGAATTTACCTAAAATTCGTATACAAATGTTTTCTATTTTTTTTTTATTTTAAGAACTCAACTTTAGCAGAAAATTTACAAAGGCTTCAAAACATGTAAAACGACTTCCTCAAATTTTTATTGGAATGTAAAACATTTTAAAGCAAAATGTTACAATTTGATAAAATTAAAAAATATTTGGAAAATCGAATAAAGTCTAGAAATGTTTAGAATATTAGAAGAGATTCAAAAAGGATATTGAACCTAAAGTTATTTCTAATACTGTATTAATTTTAATAATTAAAAAGAACCCTTCAGAAGCTTTGAAAAAATTTCGAAATGTTTTCAAAAAATAAACAAGGTTTTCTCTGAATTTATGTGAGAATTGTACTTTTAGATATATCCAAGATTTTCAGGAAATCTTTTTAATTTTTTCAAAAATCTTATAAAAATTATATTTATATAAATTCGAAAACAAACAGATGTTACAAATTTAACTTTACGTGAGAAAGATCCCCTAAACGTTATCTACTTAGTTATAAATTTTACTATTTTTTCGAAAATCCGACTATTTTGCTACGAAATTTCTTTTTTGTTGAAAATTCATATTTTGGTACCTGAAATTCTTTTTGGATAAATGTCCAACTAATTTTTATCAAATTTCGCAATTATATTTAAAAATTCTTTAATTTTTGTTGAAGTTGAACCTTTCTTAGATAAAAATGCATATTTTTGGTTGAAAATTGAACAAATTGGTTAAAAAATTATCCTGTTAGGTTGAGAATTCAACAATTTACCAAAAAATTCTCTTTTTGATTAAAATTCATATTATGATATTGAAAACTCAAACTGAAATATTATTTAGATAAAAATTAACCTTTTTTTATATTTGCCTATTTGATTTAAAAATTATGCTCCGTTAGTAGAAATGTCTTATTTCTTGGATAAAAATTCAACTTTTTAATTTCAGATTAATCTTCTTTGTTTGAGGACTCATCTATTTTGTTTGAAAACATTGGTTGAAACAAATTTTGGTCGAAGATTCCTATTTTTAGTTAAAAATTCATCGCTTGGATTGAAAGTTTAACTTCATAGATAAAAGTTTAAATCTTCTCTAATTTTTTAAAAATGATGGTCTATAAAAAGAAAAAGAAATCAATTTTTCACGAAAAAATAAATTTCTCACAAAAGTTCTCAAAATTTTACCAAGTATTTAAGGGTTCTATTAAAAAGATGTATTTTTCACCAAGAAGTTTAATTTTCTGACAAAGAAGACAAATCTGCGAAAAAGTATATATGCATGAATTTTCAACCAAATAGTGGAGTTTCTAGAAGATGAATATCGTAACAAAAATATAATTGTAAAACTTTTAATTAAAAATAATGAAAGTCTAACCAAAAATATTTAGATTTTTTTATTGGTTTCTATCAATTTAGTTAATACTTGAACAAAAAAAGAGAATTAAATATATTACCATAAATTATTATGAATAATTATTGCCCATTGAGCAAATACTAATTTTTTAAAAATGTGTGATTTTCATAGTAAATATTCGTTTTAAAAAGGCTATATATAGAATAGAAAAATATCAGAAATCGGAAAGTTAAAAAAAGGAACAGATTGCTCAAAAGATTTGAATTTGTTGAAACAATGAGATTGGAATTTATTGAACCTTAGAAATAGGCTACGCAGACAAAATGCTATTTTTGTGTGCCACGAAAAAAATAAGTACCTAATTGTCTTAGAATATTTTAATACTTTAGCTTTTTTCTATCTTAATGATAATTTATAAAATATCACTAATTGCTTGTGAATTTTTAGAGTTTCTATTATTGAAAAATGAGCCAGTAACCATTAATAGAACATTTTTAATTTAATTAATAAATATATTTCCTAATTCAATAGTAAAAAATATCTTATTCTTGAGTAAAAACGTGTAAATTTATTTGGGACTACATGCAATCATTTGAAAAACTTATAAAAATGGAAAACGTGGAAAATAGAAAAGTTTAATCACATGACGCGATGATGTAGCATTCTCTACTCTATCAAACCATAAGCAGTTTGTATTGTAAAATTCCAAACATGATGTAGCATGTCTCCAATTTGGAAACATTGCCTTTGCCTTGAACAAAGATAAACTTACGTGTCTAAAAATTTTATTTTTATTTTATAGCTTTGTTTTCTTGCAGAAAATATGCTTTCTCCCTATTTTGAAGAAACTTCCCTTCTTTACTTTTTTATGGTTTTTTTAAATTCAAATTGAATGAATTAAGGTTCGTTTGCGAGAAAAAATACTTTGATGTCTCACTTGAATCAACGTATCTCAACGGATTTACTAAAATAAAAAATACTTCTAACAAGTCTCATTCAGCGTAATTATAAATAAATCATGAGATGTATCTTTTTCATAAATAATTTAATTCAACATATAGAAAATTATAATCTTGATTTTGCAAGAAAAAATTTCTTACGACAAACGAGCCCCAACTCTACAAGCTCCATATCAACAAACGCACAAAACCTAAACGAAAAAGCTCCAAACCCACAAACTTCAAATTCACAAGCTATAAACCCACAAACTCTAAATACACAAGCTCTATATACACTAACCTGAAAACCCTAAACCCACAAGCTTAATACCCCCACACGTACAAACCCCAAACCGACAATCACGAATCCACGATCCACTAACCCACAAACCTCAAACCAACAATCCCAAACTCAGGAACCCAAAATCCAAAAGCCCCAAACTAAAAAACCCCAAATTATACCAATTTCTCTATTAGTATCAAAACTTCATATACATTAACATTAACTGAGCTTAAGTCTCAAAATTTTATTCGCCAAACAACTCACATTTCCCAAACTTCAGAACCCAAATCCACAAACCGCACACTCACCAACCTGAATTCCACAAACCCAAGTACCTTACATCTTATAATACCGATTGTGAAATTGGTACAATTTGGGTTTTGTGGGTTTGGGGTTTGTCAGTTTAGGGTTTATGGGTTGTGGGTTTAGAGTTCACAGATTTGGGATGATGGGTTTAGGGTTTGTATATTTGTGGACATGGAGCCTGTGCGTTTGGGGTTTGTGGGTTTGCGATTCGTAGATTTTTTGGGTATAGCGCTTGTATATTTGGAATTTGAGGGTTTGGAGTTTTTGGATTTGGGATTTGTGAATTTGGAACTTTTTGGTTTGGGGTTTGTGTGTTTGTTGATATGGACCTTGTAGACTTGGGGCTTGTTGGTTTGAGGTTTAGGGTGTTTGGGTTTGGGGCATGTTAATTTGGGGTTCGTAAGTTTGGGGACGAATTGTATGCATAAATTCCAGGCTTTCAACCTTTTTTTTTTAATTTTACTGCAAATCCTGACGTGTTGGCTCAATTATGCGAACAGATTCGTGTTCAGCGACTTAAAAAACATAAAATATACCTATTGGAATCCCAGTAGACCCACAAAATGAGTTTGTGGACCTGTGTAATTATTGACAAAAAATTTGTATCTTGATACAGAAACAAATGGTTTTTTATCCAATACGTATCAAAAGAATCCATTAAACTTATTTTCTTGTAAAATATTATCAACATTAAAGGTTTATCTTTGTTATAAATAATTTTAGCTTGCTGATAGAAAATATCCAAATTTTTCGAAAAATTCTTTCTCTTGTTAAATGTATTGCAATAGCCTATTCAACTTATATTTCGTGCAAAATATTGCTCAAAACAAATAAATAAGTTATAAGAAAGTTAAGTTAGCAGATGGGACTTACTAAAATTCAAAATTTTTTGTATTCCTCGAAATCTGATAAACTATGTCTATACAAATACAAATAAGATAAAATATAATTTTTTTCCGAGAAAAAGGCTTGTAATTAAAAGATTCGTATTTCTTAAATTTTAAATTATTTACGCTTTTAACGTTAGAAAATGAATAGCAAGCCTATTTTTATGTTTCGAGAAATTGCAATCTCACTGTTTCATACAAAGTTTAATCTGTTGAGCAGCCTCGTTCTATTTTTAAATTTACCGATTGTTCATAACATTTTTCGTTTTTTAATAAGAAATTATTATTGATAATAATATTTCGTAAAATAATTCATTCTCATTTTTTTTGCTGAAATATGAACAGAATTTGAAAAAAACCTTACATTGAATAAAAAAGTTTCAAGAATTTCTAAAACTTTTAATAACCCAGTTCAATTTTCAACTAATATTTATCAGTTTTCACCAAATATTCAAACCTTCAACCAAAAAGATCAATTTTGAACTAAAAATAGGGATCTTTGACCAAAAAATGGTTTAACCGAAATTTTCAAACAAAATATTTGAATTTTCAAACAAAAAAGATTAATTTTTATTCAAAAAGTTCCATTCTCATCTAATAAATATGACATTTCTACTCAATTAAATTAATTTTTAAATAGAAATGATTAAATTGAAAAAAATGTTGATAAAAAAAAATATTTCAGTTCGACTTTTCAACATAAAAATAAGAATTTTAAGCAAAAAGTGAATTTTATGGGCAATAGTCCAATAACCTCTAATATATAACCCTACATTAAATATTTGCTTCTGTTTATTTAGAGGAAGTTTAGAAAAATCTAAGTTTTTTTTAATATTTAATTGGCCAATGGACTATAATTAGTTACACATATTCTGGGTCGTTATGCGCTACTTTTTAACAGGATCCCTCTTTCCGGTACTCGAAATGTTTTACCACTCTGAATATTTCTAGTTTTCATAGAGAAATTGAAATTATTTGATAAAGTGCATATTTATAACAAAAATATTGTCAAAAAGGCTGTAAATAAATAAGAGGCCTTTTCTTGTTGAAAATAACAAGTTTTTTAAAGCAGTTCACCACGAGCAGTTTTGATTGAATTAAAATATTTTGCTTTGCTTTCAAATCTTCTAATCTGGATGTAAAGAATGTACAAATTTTATTGCAAAATATTTATATTAAAAAAAAACCACAAAAAGATTTTTTCTCGTTCAGAGGTGCTGAGAATGATTTTATAAGAAAATTCTGTGCATAATGAAGTTTTTACAAAAATTGTGTAAACAAAAGCTAAAATGATTTTTAAAAAATGAACAAATTTTCGTGATCAGAAAAACTTTTTTAAACTTTAATTTTAGAACAGCAAATAAAAGACTTTTTAACAAAAAGTTTAACTTTTTAACCAATGAGAGGATTTTGGGACGAAATTTATGAATTTTCAACAAAAACTGTATTTTTACCAAAGTAATTGAACTTCAGATGAAGTTATTTTAAAATCCGATTTTTAAAATAAAAAAATCATTCGAAACTTAAACATGAATCTTGAAACAATTTCACTGTTCTCGTAAACCCTTTAAAAACGCTTGAAAGGCTTTTCTTGTTCGTTTTCTTCAAAAATGTAAATTTCGTTCTAAAATTATCCGAAACTTTTCGGGATTTCAATTATCTTTGAATATTTTCAAAAGTACTAAAACTTCTACAAATCAAAAAGATTGAATTCCAAAAATTTTTCTAAAATCTTTTATATTCTTTTTCGAAAAATTTGAAAAAAAAGCTTTTAAAGTAAAGTCTGAATAATTTTGAATTGTTTGAAAATTTAATTGTTTATGTAGCGGCAAAATTAAAAATTCTTTCTAATATAAAATTTTTCAAAATTACCATCAAATAATAAAGATTTACAGAATTTATCCCTCATAAAGCTTCATTTTATTACATTAAAGTCGTCGAAAACTATAGAATAATTTATAAGTTTAATAAATTATTGTTTAGGAGACATAATTTAGCCATTTTAAATGAAAATAAACATTTATTGATCATTCTTTTATGTAGATTTGTTTGAAATAACTATTATCAATAATTCAAAATCTGAATGCCCTGCTGGGCGAGAACAAATTAATGCAAAATGGATAAAATAGAAATCTGCAAATATTTTGAAAAGTTAGTTCCTATGATGCGATTTTTATTTTAGAATAAGACCCTTTAGTACATGTTTTAGTACATTTTTAAATATTTAGTAGATTTAAAAACAAGTATAATGAAAATTCCCTTTTCGTTTTAGGTCTTAAACTAAATATTATAAAAAGAGCTATGCTGAAAAGAAAACTTTTAAGTAAATTCATTAAAATTAATATAATTTGTTTTCAATGTATAATTTTCATTAATTTTTTTTAACTTAAAATTTGAAAATAAATTAAGATCTCATTTTTTAAAATCTAAAATACAAAGACGTTGTTTTAAATTATATTAATACTGCCCATTATTCGCAGTTAATATTAACAAAATAGTAATATTTTTGAAAAGAAAAAAACTTTAGAAACACAATATATACAAATACACTTTATATGTGAAATCTTTGCTACTTTTAATGCTTTTTCCTGCTCCCAATTACTTTTTCTTTTCAATTTACAATCAAAGCAAACGCACTTCACAATTTTTGTTTAAAATTAAAACAATGCGGATATTTGATCTAAAAGCAGATTTTTCTTTAATTTTCTTTCACTTAGAAAATGGAAAATGTCGCAAAGGTCATACAAAAAACTCATAGGCTATTTAACACTGTCAGGAAACTAATTTTAGTGTGTTATTCAATTCAATGTTATTATTTCGCCATGCATTTGCAACGATGTTAGGCCAACTGCATAGCTGGCGCCGCCACACGGCCACCGTCGACACATTGTACATTTTCAACTAAGAATTCCAGGGGGCTGTTTATGATTAACCTTAAACTATAGAGGTTATGTCTCGGTCTGATTACGCAAAATAAATACATGATAAATGTATGTAAATAGGCCCGTGTAGAAATTTCCCCGGTTGACCTTAATACAACAAGGTTTCTGGACGGATCCCGGCCGGGATACCCTTGGGAGCCGGTCGGGCTACATTTTTCTCGAAGCACGTAGTCCAGGGTCGGCCGGTTACTGGCCGGGCCAACCCTAGTTATATCCCACGGTCGGGAGCCGGCTGGGCACTGGTCAGGTTAATGTTTTTGTAGAAATCACACATTTCTTAAGAGCCGTGATATTATGAAAGACGTAATTATGGATGCTAGAAGAATTATTACTTAAAAATTATAATTTCAAGATTTATTATATCAGTGTAGCAAAAATGAGCTTTTTTAAATTCTTCAAAAAAACCATGAAATATTTTCGAATAATTTATCATTTTAAATTAAACTGTTATCGATTCTGCCATGTGAAACAACAGAAATGATGCAATTGTTATAAACTTCTCTATATTCAGACAATGTTTAGCCTGTACAATTTCAAATTTACCGCCATATATAGCGTCTGCTGTGTCTGTCGTCTGCATAGACCCTGAATAATTTTCAGTTTCGCTTCTGGAACGAGGATGCTCCTGGCAGTCACGTCACGTCGGATCTTTGAAGTTCGCAAATAAAATCGAGACTCGTGGTTAAAATCAACCTTATTTCAGTAATTAGTTTAAAACCCCCACTTAGAGCGTGAATAATTATTATTTTACATTAAAATATAGTCTTGTATATACAGTTTTTACATTCTTCCTTCCTAACCTTAAATCACCACGTGGCTTCCAAATTGCTATGAGATTCTATCATCAGGTAATAAAATTCTGCTCCAATTTTCTTGCTATAATTGGTTCAATTGATTTGACTTTTAAAGTTCACCTTAATCTTACGATGAGTCTTAAAAGACAAAACAAGTCAACAATTTCTCGCATGTTGCAACATTTCTTAACCGCTTTTTGGCCGGATTACCCGACCGGATCCCGGCCGGTATTGAAGCCGGGATTCGACCAGTATACCGTGACGTTTTTAGCCGTATGTCGGCTGGATTCCCCGACCAGCGCCCGGTTTAAAGCGGGGCTATCCGATTGGCACCCGGCCGGATCCCTGATTGTATTCCTACACGGGGGGCTTTGCGAAATGTTTAATTGAAAAGTAAATAAATTTCGAACATAAAAACCAGAAGTAAGTATACTGTTAAATTGAATATATAAAAAAATGCATATGATACAAACTATTTTTCTAATTGAAAATTGTAATGTACTAACTACATTTCTACACATTTTGATGCAAGATATTTAATTATTTGTATGTTGATCTGACCTGATCTGAAAGCATGTGGCACCTAGGAAAAAATAAGCTATTGAAAAGAATACTGTGAATTGCGTATTTGTCATTTACAGATTCAGATAATTAAAACTGAATCGGTTTGCGACTATGCTAATCGGTCATTTCCTCAAGCAGCTTTGAATTTGCCATGTATTGCAATGACCATTTCATGCAAGGTTAGATTGAATCGGTTTCCCTCTTTTAAATTAGACCGACTTTTTTTAGGTTAGGCAACCTTATTTCACAGGAGTTGTCAAATCTACACATTTTTGAAATATTAAAAGAAGTCATGCGCAAATCTACTAGATTTCGTTTAGTATTTCCTTTCTAGTTTTTGTAATGGCTTTTGCAGCATATAAGATAGTCAAAAAAAAAAATAACGACTTAAAGTCTTTAAAAACCAAACGGCGACAATCTGGAATTCCAGTGACAGATACGCAATTCAAAGGCCTTCGAAATACATGCAACAGAAGTCAATGAATTTTTATTTCCTGGACACGAAACATTAAAAGAAATTATTAAATAGAGCAAGGCGCGTTTTCCTTTATGCATTTCTTCTTCTCCAATAATATTCTCATTTTTAACATTTTTCCTGCCATTGATTAGAATATGCCTGTAAGACTATAATGCTCTTGATATCAGAATATCATTTTTTCGGTGTAGTGAGAAGGAAATGAAAAAAACATGGAGGCGCATTCATAAATTAACCCGAGTAAAAATACTCCGACTTGAGTTCGACTTGTTTATGTCTTGAGTTCGTCTCCAAGGCATCAATGTCTGGCTGCGTCTTAAAACATAGTCGACACATAGGCCTTCGTCTTACTTTTATGGCCACGACAGGTAAAACGGCGTTTACTTCTCTTAAGTCGAGTCTGGTCTTGGCTAAAACGACGTTTACTTAACTCCAGACCAGCCTTGTCTTGGCTGAGATTATCGAACCTTTTGTTACTCATAAATGACATTAAAATTAATGAATGAAAAATTTGTAATTATAAAAGTAGTTATTTTTAATTTAAATATTCAGAATCGATGAGTCTGAACGAGTATAACCCTTAAAATTTTTCTTCAAAAATATAAAAATAGTAACTTTCTAGAAGGATCTCCTAAGCCGTAAGAAATACGTAAAACCAAACAGAATTTTTGGTATCATCGTCGAACAAGTATAATACAAATAACAATCTGTAAATTAGTTAGAAGTCTGGCTCCGTCTAAAAACTGAGACATGCTCAAGTCGAAATTTTTGACTTCAGCATGTCTCGATAGGGGGCAATTGAAGTCGAACTCAAGTCGAAGCATTTTTATTCGGGAACCGCTTGCAAAGTAGGACTGGCAAGTTGGTCAACGATTTACATTAATCGACCGATGACTTGAGATACAAAGTTTTTTTGCATGTGAATATGCCCTTATATTGACAACTTTGTTACATAACCTGAAAATCGTATTTATCATATCATTCTATCTAGTTTATTGCAGTAATATTTTGTACTTTAATTATCTTCACAAAGCTATCTTTATCACAGTTCCATTCAATGTTTGCTTCAAAGTTACAACTATGTGATTGATTAAACATAATGTACATGTGGGCAAGCGAAAAATAGGTTTGTCATAGATAGGATAAATTATAATTGGGTTCATTTAGATCGCCAACTGAGGTTATTATCCAGAACTTATCTTTCATGATGAGTTCCTTTTTGGCAAGTGGGGTTTAATTTTGTTCCATCTGCTTTAAAAACAAAAATGGGTGAAAATAGTGAATGGTTCAAATATCCATTTTTGTTAACTTGCACTACTTGTTACCTCACTAAGTGAAAAGGGGGAAAAACTGAAAATTTAAGAAAAAGTTATAATTTTTTTAATTAGGCAAGGATAATATTCCATCTGCCAATAGGAATAAATTGTTCAAACAATTTTTTTCTGTAAATTTGAATTTATTATGAGCTCACCTTAATTGAAAAGAAGATAAAAAGTTACAATTCTCTGAAGAGTACAGCCACTATCTCCTATTTAGTCTAGAAGAGTATAGCTATAAATCATACTAATTTTTGTTCATCAATAAATTATATAAAATTCAAATGACCATCCTTAGATAGCTTGTAGCTACAGTTTCAGCCCGATCGCCATGTTAGTTTAGGTTTCAGAGCACACTGAACAAGACGCCTCTGTGTTTTTCTTAAAAA